>NC_083330.1:20197443-20274943 GCF_963455315.2 Globicephala melas
GACATCACCAATAGTAATCAGATAGGGATTTCAGAAAACAATTTATTCCATTTCAATGGAATTTCCATTTTACTAGCTAGTAATCTCAAATATGTAAATGGTAGCCAAAGCTGGATATGATGCTTCAGTTAAGAATTTTTTTTTTTTTTTTTTTGCCCATTGTTTCTTCTAGCATCTTCTTGCCAAATCTTCTGGAGCGCTTGTAATTTCCTCTGTACAGAGCCCAACAGGCTCATCAGCAGCAGAAGGTAAACATAATAGATGTGAGGAATTTCTGGAGATTTATGAGGTTTAGTTTTTTTTTTTTTTTTGAAATGTACACTCTGTCTGGCTATGCTAGTACACGGCCACATGTGGACTCTATGAATTGAAAAATGTTATAAATGGGGCATCACTTACCCCTTGTTAAGAATAAGGTTTAGGAACGAAAGATGTTTTCTGTGAGAGTGAAGGTTACTGGTTTCTGAATTATAGCAGTGCAGTGGAGATGAAAAGAAATAATAAATACTTTAAACCTTAAATTTTTAATCTTGTAATTTGATATGGATTCATTTTCCCTTCGTTTAAATATATTAAATTTTTATCTTTCTGTACCTCCTTAAACTTCTCCGATTTCCATTTCTCATATTGGGAAATAAAATGGGTATCTGTACAAAACATCCCAACAATATCAGACAACTTCTAATGAAGACTATTGACATTGCTGACATTTGGCATGATGTACTGCCAAAAAGGAAATTAAAAAGTACAAGCTATTATCCTAAAGACCATCTGTTTATGAAAATAGTTGATTTCACATCACTTTGTTGAGCATAAAAACAACCCCTGGTGAAGGACAGAATATGCCTTTCTCGTAATCAAGAGAGTTTTATTGCTAGTTAAAATGCTCCTTTAACTTTTTCAGGGTCTCTATTGATATTAATTAAGCAGCTTCAATGCTATAAACATCTCAAGCATTAGAGTGTAAGTTACTCTTCTATACCAGGCTTTGCTTTACATCTTTTCTTTTACATATATCTTGCTAGCAGAGACTAACACAGTATTAGTAAAAGAGCACAGAAAGGCCTCTTATTCTTGCCATTGTTTGCCAGTGGGGTTGCTGATGGAAAGGCTTATAATCATGGTTGCAATTTTGTCCTGGCCCTACAAAACTGGCATCATTTTCAAGGACTTACATAAATGATAGCATGAATCTTACGGAGATAATTATTATTAAGAACATCACTTTAACCTGAATCACCCTCCACAGAGTGCTGGAAAAGGGAGAAAGGTAATCTTTTATCAAAGGCATATTTTAATAGACACTCATCTGACTTTGGAGATGAACAGCCCTTGAAGTGTTGTTGCATGATGCATTTAAAATCAAAAGAACTTTGCTTGGTTGCCTCATGATTTTGTTTTTCCTGAACGACGGTGCTTCCAACCACAGCTTATTGAAATGCCAACCATTTGAATATAAGCTTTAGAAGAATAACACACCCTAGTGTTGTTTTCTTTTTTAAAAAAATATTGATTTTTTTTTTTTAATCTCTCTTCATTCAGTGATACCGTGAAGCTAGTCTAAGACTGGGAAACATGAATGTTTTATTTTGCTGCATTCTCATGTAATGTATATAAAATATGTGTGCGCCTTAAAAGCATCATTGTATCTTTGGAAATAAGAGTAAAGGTAACATACTTCAAAGCAGAATGTAGAATAGCCATCATTGGAAAACACCATTTAATTATTAATGAAGCCAAGATATTGCCTTGAAATGAAGACAGGCTTTAGTTTAGTTTTGTGATATCTTAAAACAAAGTAAATAATGACTTCTTTTCTCTAATCCAATTCACATGGGGCTTCCAGTTCTCAACATGGTAAATACAAATAAATATGTTAAAAATCTTAAATTAAGCAATTTGGTTATTTCCCATTTTTTTAAGCTTCACGTGTGTTTCTCATCTCTGGTTATTTTGGAAGCAGGATTACTGCCTAGCAATTTCCTCTTGTCCGTGAAAATAATGTATAGAAGGGGAAGTAATACAATGGTGTTAATCCAGCTTTTAAAAATAATCAGCTTCCTATGCATATAATATTTATGTTATTGTCATGCAGGAGATTCTTTTTCTAGAACCATTCTATATCTACCAAATTTCTTTTTTGACAAATGAGATTGGATTCCTAAGTCACAGCTGTGTATGCCAGTTGATGTATTGCTGTAGGATTGATAATTCATAAAAGCCCAGCACTTTGGGGGGGTTAATTTTTTTTAGGTATGATAAAATAAGGCTGCCTGATAGATTTTTTTTTCATTTTTGTTATCTAAGTTTTACCAGGTTGAGACTAGTTATTGACTCAGTAAATGTAAAAAAAAAAAGTTGATATGCTGTCAATATTAATATAGATGTCAGCCAACACTGGTCCCTAATGTATGTAAGAGCAAGTATTTTTTACCTTGATACAGGAAGGCAGTCATGTGTGAGATTTAATATACATCCTAATCTGTCTTGTCACTGCTGTAGCCATGGGTGATGTGGTAATGCGTGGGCCGCCATTTTCTTTTTCTCCTTACACAATGGACTACATACCCATGAATGACAGTCAAGCTCCACTCTGTAATTATTTTGAGGACAGTTAGAAACACTGCAGGGTTACCTTTAGACTTAAAGTCTTTGACTGATTTAAACATCCAAGCAACATGTAATTAACAAAAACAAGCATCCTTTAAATGTCCATTTTTAAGCATACTGAGAATTATTCTTTGAAAAATAAACATTCATGAAATATTTTTATTATATTTAAATGCAGTAAAGTAACTGAATTGGCTTGAGTTCCTACTTTTCCCCAAGACTGTCCACATTTTAACAGAGTGTGCCAATGCATTTTTGAAGTAGCTTATCTTATATCCTTTTCCTTGATCAGAGTTTCTATCATGAAAATGACAAAGTTCAACAAAATAAAATATGAAATACATAACCTACAGTTAATATCATTTAGATCTCTTCATTTCTAATAAATGTAAATATTTAAACAGTGCTACTTTTTATTCTGGGAAATATTTTATGAAATTTTAAAACCCTAAAAAGGGAGTCCAAACAGACATAATTTTTAATTATTGGGACCAAAAGTATAATTTTATTTACATAAATTATAATGTACTAGATATTTTGAACATATTCTTTCAGTGTTGTCTACAGAAGCTGAAGTAGCACTGTGTATCATCACTCTATAATGAAAATTAAAAGCAGTGGTAAAATTTGTCTGCAGATATTTGCTAGCAAATATTACCTTAGAAATAATCCCATTGGGAGAGGGAAAAAAATCCCCCTATTTTTAGAATAAATGTTATAAATTTGCCTCCCTTCTTAAGTTTCCTACAAGTGGCTCTTCTTTTCTGAGAGTAGTAATATAAAGGCTAAATTGTTACCTTATGTTTTCATTGGGTAGGTTTGTGACCACTGACAGTTATAATTTACAAAAATTACAATGATTATGGACATTAACATACTTGACGGCAGCTATTATTTTTATTTGAAATACAAAGACTTTCAGTGGGTACTAGACATTAAGATCTTGTCTATAGATGCCAAGTGAGGTGGAGAATTGTGGCAATTGTTCAAAGAGTTTAGACGAAGGTGGCGTGTTTTTTTCAATTATGTGGATAGTTCAGATGCACGTGGTTATTTAGCTTAAGTTCTCTAGTTTCCTGCTGTATGTCCTTTGCTACTTAACTGGTTATCTATTGCCAGTAAATCAATTAAGATTTTGACTCTGAATCTGAATGGGTTCACTGCGAATAAGAACGAAAGTAAATATTTGTTGGCCCTGGATTTCCTCAACTCATTTAATCCTCAAACAACTACTATGTTGCAGGTACTATTAGTATTACTATTTTATGAACAAGGAAACTGAGGCTTAGTGAGGTCAAGTCTATTGACAATTTAACACAGCTCAGTTCTCCCAGTAATGTGGCTGCAGTTTGAAACACAGTCTGACTCCAGAATCCATGCTTTTAACTGTACTCTGGAAAATAATACTCTATGGGGAAAGAACAGACATTTTGAGACAAAACTTAAGAAAAAATAGAAAACATTTCCATGATAATCCCCTACTATTTGCAATCAGTGACAAAAGTTCTGTTTGTCATTCTCTTCTTCCTTTTACTCCACTCGCTATCATTCTCATCTGGGAAAACTACTAACCACATCCAGAACACTTTCATATGGATACCTGATGTGAAGTTAGACATTTACTTTTTGAGTATTTTGGATAAAGAGACCATGTGAGCTTACAGTATGTAATTCAGTGGAATTTGTTTGAGGCTATTAGCTTTGATAAGACACAAACAACTCTAGGTACTGTAATATAATAAAGAGTAGACACATCAAAGTGTCAAATCTTGAAAGTGTCTATATTTTAAATGTTGTCTTCTAGAATCCATAGTGTCATGAGGTTTTGTTGTAACGTGATAACTAAATCCTAAAAGAAAAAGCAATGTAAAAGATAATATTCTGTCATTCTCCAGCTAAGTTGTTGTGCAACATGTATAATATGATCAAAGTAAAAAAAGACAAAAAATCTGGATAATTGAGTTTCTGTGGGTGAAATTTGGGGCGAGGATCAGATTGCAATTTGAAAATTAGGAACCTCATGGCAAGAGTATGCCGTTGTTCACAGCTCTTTTGAGGGTGGGATGTTTGTTTACCATGATGAAGAAAAGCTCAAAGCATGAGATTTATTGGCAGCAAACAATTATTTCAGGATTGCTGTCATTTTCTGGGAAGATCAAATGACCAATATATTTATTTGCTGTAGATGGAGATTCAAAATCTGTTGACTCAGGGTTAGACAATCTCTTTTCTTGTAAATAGCAGAATCACTATGTATAAATACACACTCTATATCCTATATTTTAACTGTTTTGCATTGTTTTGATTCGGCAAAAATTTCATGGACTCTTAGTGGTGTTCTACTAGGTGAGAACCCAACAAAGAAATATCTTCATATCCCAGGAATTTACAGTTTAAGGAAAAACTGTGATGAATGCGATCAAGTGTTATAAGATGGGTAAAAACAGGGCTATGAGAACTCAGACACACAGGTTGAGAGAGCCTTGAAATATGGGCAGGATTTCAACAGGAGAAGAAGGAAGTGGTTGGGTAATGATACTCCAGATGAAGTAAAATATGAAAGCTCCGAGTTTGAAAACCAAAGGATATGTTGGAGAGGTCAGTAGTGCAGTTTGGCTGAAACAAAGGGTACAGGATTAGGAGACAAGACTGGAAAATATGACTGACAGCATGAGTCAGGCTTAGGAAAAGATAATTAAATGATTAATAATAATGAGGAGGAGGATATTGATGAGAGCAGAACTTTACTAAACAATCTCTATAGGCCCATCACCATTTTAAATACTTTACACAGATGAGCTCAGTTATTCCTCACAGTAATGGTAAGCAAGTGGTACCATTATGTTCCTTATTTTACAAATCAGGATATTGAGGGCACCTGCGGGCTAAATAACCAGCCCAAGTTTACACACGTAGTAACTATCAGAGACCATGAAGACCCAAAGAGTTTGGAATTTTATTATTAAGGGAATATATCAGGTTGGACAGTAATATGGTCTTCCCTGGTTAGAAAATCTTTCTTATTTCCTTCCCAAAATGAACCACATGCTGTACTCTTCTCATATTCTTCCCTTGTGTAGTCCATATTTCCAGAAGCATCATTGCTTCTTTCTTTAACAATTCTCTGTATCTTTTTGTAGGCTAGCATTCATTCCCTCTTTCCTCATAATTGCAATATGAATTGGTATATATCCCTCATCAGTGATCTTCTCTGGCACTTGTTGTATCATACAACTTAGCACCCAATTACTTACTGAATTTTATTCTTTTTTTAAAATTTTATTAAAATACAGTTGATTTACAATGTTATGTTAGTTTCAGGTGTACAGCAGAGTGATTCAGTTATACATACATGTATGTATATGTGTATTCTTTTTTAGATTATTTTGCATTATATGTTACTATGAGATATTAAGTATAGTTCCCTGTGCTATACAGTCCTTATTGGTTATCTATTTTATATGCAGTAGTGTGTATATTTTAATCCCAAACCCCTAATTTTTTTTTTTTTTAAGATGTTGGGGGTAGGAGTTTATTAATTAATTAATTTTTCTTTTTTGCTGTGTTGGGTCTTCGTTTCTGTGTGAGGGCTTTCTCTAGTTGTGGCAAGCGGGGGCCACTCTTCATCGCGGTGCACGGGCCTCCCACTATCGCGGCCTCTCTTGTTGTGGAGCACAGGCTCCAGACGCGCAGGCTCAGTAGTTGTGGCTCACAGGCCTAGTCGTTCCGTGGCATGTGGGATCCTCTCAGACCAGGGCTCGAACCCGTGTCCCCTGCATTAGCAGGCAGATTCTTAACCACTGCGCCACCAGGGAAGCCCCCCAAACCCTTAATTTATCCCTCCCCCCTGAATCTTATTCTTTTTTATTTTTTAATTAATTAATTAATTAATTTATTTTTTGCGGTACGCGGGCCTCTCACCGCTGTGGCCTCTCCCGTTGCGGAGCACAGGCTTGGGACGCACAGGCTCAGCGGCCACGGCTCACGGGCCCAGCTGTTCCGCGACATGTGGGATCTTCCCGGACCGGGGCACGAACCCGTGTCCCCTGCATCGGCAGGCGGACTCTCAACCACTGCGCCACCAGGGAAGCCCCTGATTCTTATTCTTGACCGTTAGTTTATACATTCTAGTTTTGCCTCATGGCTCTCAGTTTGGATTCCAATATCTTTGAATACGTCTCCTGCTTCTAATAAATCTTCTACAGTGTCCAATTTATAGTAGGGACTCTGGTGGATTAATGCTAATGGTTTCTGGGTTAGTTCTGCTCAGGTAGACCTTGGGCACTGAAATGCCATTTTGGGGTACTTGGAGAGATAAGACAACTAACTTAGTTGAAATTGGATTTCTTCCCAATCAGTGCTGCCCAAAGTCACTTACCAGGCAATCTATATAATACCAAATTTAATAATCTCATTTTATTATCAAGAGCCAGGTTTTTTGTTCTTTGTATACGCTTAGAAAAATGAACGGTTAAATATGAGGTTCTGGGGTTTGGACCATACTGAGTAAGTTGTTTAACCTGATCATTATGACTGTGCTGCTTAATTTTTGGTTGAACCGATCAGATGGATTATTTTAGCATATTGTCAACACTGCCTTGAGGGTTAAATTGTACACTAATAAAATAATTCATGAAAACATTTATTTCATCCCAGTGTGTTATTTTGTATTCTGGAAGATTTAAGACCAAAGTATTTATTTGTCATTATGCCGGTAGACAAAGAAATCAGCTGGCTCAATATTAAGTGACTTCCATTATTGCATAGCTGTTGGCTCATGTTAGATTCAACTGACACACGATTGTAAAAGTCCTCAAAAGAGCAATCAGATGTTTTGGCCAAAATCCACTCCTGGATGAGTAGGAATTAATATCAAAGAGTGCACCAACAGACTGTTTTGACTATCTGCAAGATGGTAAACAAACATTTTGGCTAAATTCCGTCTTTTGATTATGACATAATAGAGCAATTTGAAAGAAACATTTGTATGAAGTGCTCTAATGGGGAATCATAGAACAAAATTACCAAGCATAATGAGTGAGCGTTAGATTATATCTGTGTTGTACAAAAACAATATTTTTTCAGGAAATAAACATGTGCGTATCATGGAAGGCAATTGTTTTTAGCTTCCTGCGTTAATAAAGATAACTAAATGACTGCAAAATCTCATTTTCACTTTGTGCTGTGAAGATAGTACATTTAGCATTTAACCAGTTTAAATTGATTTATACAGTCAAAGTAAGCATTTCAGGACCAACACAGATCCATGGGTGAGAATCATCTAGTTTATTCATCTCCATTAATCAAATTACTTGGATAATTACCAAATCTCCATTTCAATTTGTGGATTTGAGATCGGAATTATCTTGATTTGTTTGTGTAAGGTTTCAGAAGTTTAATTTCTATGTGATTAATGGAACTGAAAATAATGATACATTATTTTAGAAATAATAGACTGTTCCATTAGTGTCTTTGTAGCCTGTCATAGAAATATGTAAATATATGTGCATATGCATTTGGAAAAATAATTTTTCAAATTCTAATGCACAAATGCATCTTCTGAGACTTTACAGTTTACTATGTAAATAAACATTTGGATTTCACTTAGAATGTATAATATTTGCTTGACTTTGTTTCAGATTTGATTTCATATGACATGCCAGCAACTTCTGAAAGAATCTCTTCCTCATTACTATATAATTTATGTCAAAATATATGAGTTGTTCTACTGATGCCTATCTATATTTGCATATTGAGAAGCCTGGGAAACTTGTTCTGTATATCTGGATGTATTTTTATAAGTTACTTTTCTATAATTAAGTGGTTGAGAAAGTGAAATTTATAATAAAATTTGTTTAAGATTTTTATAATAATAATAATTTGTTAATTGCTACTCTGTATCAAGCACTGTGATGTACTTTATATGTCTTAACTCATTTAACTTCATCACAGAAAAATTGAGGGCAAAACTATCTTTGTTTTTCAGCCTAGCAAACAGAGGCACATATATTAAATAATCTGACAAAAGTATACAGTTGAGAAATGATAGAGCTAGAGTCTTTATCCAAAATGACTCCTGCATTCTTAACTGTTATCAAGTGTCACATAATGAATTGTTATTAAAAATGATATTATTACAAGGTTAGCAAACCAAAGTATTCAAATATTAAAAATATTACAAAATCAAGGCCATGGGAAAAATAACATTTTTCTAAAATTTTCCATATAAGGAAATGTTACCTTGAGGTAAAACTTTGATACTTAAGGTTTAGAACTAAACCACTGACAGTATTTAATTCTTTACTAATGAATCAAGTTTAGTCTTCTATAAAAGGAATAGATCTCTGTTTCCAAGTTTTGGGAACTTGTTGAACAAATATCATTAGTTATCTTTTTCTTGGCCGGCTGGTATTTTTCTGGTAATGTAAAGGACAGCCCCATTTTAAATTCAGCAGCATAATTCCCAAGCTGGAATAATTCAGTTACAGAAGCTTACTACCTTTTAGGTTCCCAGGGGCAAAGTTTGCGTTTCCATCCAGTCTCCTGTGAGCATAGGAGGATGGATTACTGGGGTCTTCCTTGGTTGACTAACAGCCATTCAACCAGAGAAGAATTTTTAAAGGGTCCAGGAGGCCTATACTTTGCAGTTTTCTTTCTGGTTGTCTCTTTCATACTAGAATTCTTTGAGCAAAAATTTTCAGACAAGTTCTTCTGCTTAGTATTTTACTCCAATTTGCTAAAACAAAGACAAGTCAGAAACAAATAGAAAATTTGCTTGGTTAAAAGAAGCACAAAAGATTCCCCCACCTTCTCTGTGAGCAAAAAATGTCTTTTCCTTGCTATTCTTTGGGATATTTTTTGATCAGCCAGCTATATGTCAATTTCCAGAGTTGTGAGAATCTGACTTTATAAATTCTCCCTTCATTTTTTATACGGATCACCCCGAGCTGCTGAATGCAGCCACTTGGGGTTTCTGTGGCATACCTCCACAGCTTATGGGGTGGCCTAGAACATGAACTGTTTCAAATTAACCATTAGTCCTTATAGGTTTAAGTAAACTTGGGGGGGAAAACTCTTGTCATTCTGTTTTAAAGTAGAACATTTGGGTTCTAATATAGAAAACTGCTTAGATAAATGGGAACATTTACATATAGCTTAATAAGACATTTATAAGTAATATTAGCCCTGTTTCATAATAAAGTTGAGGACAGTTTTATAGACATTTTTACTGTATTTCAATGTTGGGACAGTTCAGTCTTTGTATAAAGTACCAAACTTTTTAAGGAAGACAGGGTGGCAGAGTAAGGAAGAAAAATCATTATATGAGTACGTAGAAAACAGGATTTTAATTTCAGTCTTACTATTAACTGGGGGAAATCATCTAACATCTCAGAGATTCTATTTCCTCATCTGTAAAATGAAGGTCATGGCGTAAATTATCTCTAACCTCTATGATTTCAATGTCTACCTTTTAACCATATAATCCCTGAAACCTTTAAATCCTCAGACATAATTTTCAAATTTGAATTGTATTTTTTCAAGAGATTTTGAGACTTGGTTACAAAGGTGGCAACCTCATATATTTATTTTCCCTGGAAGAAGGTTGTAGAATCAGCTACCAATACTTCCAGAACTGGATGCTCTATGGCCAGAGCTCTGGTCCAACCTCAGCCATTCCATCATGAACAGTGATTCTGTAATGTAAGGGCAACAACAAATCTTGAAATAAAGACCATGTCAATTAATGCATGCAGGTGTGTCATTGAGGGGAGTGGGGAGAAGAAAGCAAGGAGTGGATTAATGCCAACAGACTTTACAGTTTTGAAGTAATTAGTAAGCCGTGCAGGTGTCTATTAAAACGAACTGACAATAAATCTTGGTTTGTCTTCTGAATATCGTTTTGATTTCACAAGTTCCGTGCCTCCAGGGGCAAAAGAAAATGACTCCAAGATTAATTACCACCATGGTTTACTCCCAATAAGAAATTTAACAGAGTGTTCGCTTTATTTGAATTTACTATTTCTGTTATTATGAATACAACCACTAATAAAGATTACAATTTAATCTCTCTAAAACTCTCTGGACAAGATGATGCGTTTCTTGGTGAAAAGAGGGTCCGGCATAGAGTATGGTCCTTAAGCAAACAGTTCTTTGGTTTGTCAGAGGTTATTTGTCCCCGGGGTGTGCCCGCTGCAGATTTCTTCTTCCCAGGATTTTAGAAGGACGAAGGATGTAACAAGGTGTCTAGGGCTCTATTATTTTCTACTGGTCCTTAAGCAGAGTAACGAATCGCAGGTAAACTTAGCCACGGAGTGACACTTCTTCTAGCTTCCCCATCTGCTCTTTTTTGACACCTCTGCCATTAACTGTCATTTTCCTTTAAATATACGCTGAATCTGAAAGGCCAGTTCTACATCACATCATTTCAGATTAGGGGCAGTTCTTTTGAGTTGAGTACTGTTTAGGTGTCAGAAAGAAGTCCCTGACCTCTCTGGAAGCACATTGCCGCGGGGCCTTAATTAGCACTGACTCCAGCTATTACTGAAGAGAGGACAAAGGAGAACACATCATTTTTCTACTTAGGAAGTTAGCGTCTGACCTAATAACTTGTCCAGACTCGCAGGACACTGTAACCACACAATAACAATGGGCATTATTCTGCTGCTTCCGCCTCGTGTGAAGCATAGAATGAGAAGGAATTATGGTTACCAACCAAGGACCATTTTAGAGTTTCTTCTGCCTTTGATTAGGGGTGAACTAGTGATTGCCTTGAAAAAAAAAAAAAAAAGGTGGCAGGCCTATAGATTTTCTCAAATATATGGACTTAAAATTATTTTAAATCATCCAGTATGTGCCCATGCGTTTGTGTATGTAGTGATTTGTCAAATAGATTTTTAAAGAGAGTTTTCTTACTGCAAGAACAGTTTTTAAAAGTGACATAATGTATTTTGAGATTATAAATCTCTACTTGATTTCAAATTGTAAACAGTGAAATCTTCACTGCAAATGTGTGTCTTTAAAAAGGAGACTTGTTTTAAGAAACAGACATAGTTTTGCTTTGGGCCTTATATAATTACAACAGATGAACTTTTGGAGGCATGGTGGCTATTGTAAAAACAATTTCAGTTTATCCACCTTTTCTAGGATCAGAAAGCCTAAAACACAGTTTAGTTTAGTATATTTGCCGTTCTTGGTTGGACTTAAGAGTCCCCATGTAAAAAGACTTAAAAAGAGGTTGACCTGTAGTTTCACTGTGTTCCTGTTCCCTTCTCTTTCCTTTTCTTTCCTTTCCTTTTCTCTTTCCTTTCTTTTTAAAACAATAATTTTGGTGGTAGTATCAATATGAAGATCACCGCTACTGAAGTATCAAAGACAAAGAAAAGCAATAAATAAGGAGAAATTAGGGGTGATACGAGTACACAAGACTGTTTTAATTAGGAAAGCTCTTTAAAAGTCACTGTTGAAGTAATTAATTCACTTCACTTAAAATTGATCCTCTCAAATAGGAAAACTTGAACTGATACCCTTTGGAAGCTTCTTTTCCGAGTCATAAATACAACTAGCATATTAAGCATCTTGTGTTTTTACTTTAATAGAACTCTGTCCTCTATTGTAGTGATGTCTCTGTTACTTCTATTAGAAACACAGCATTTCTAATGTTTAAGGCTCAGCTATAAATATTTACCTGGGACTGAAGTTGGCATGGAAAGATCCCAATTTAAGCACTTCTATTAATTTTAATAATCATTTCTTGAATTGGAAATAATTTTGCACCACTGTAGCTAGAAGTTTAGAATGTTCTGCAATGATAAAGGATAAATATATGTATTCTCAAATTCTCAACTGAAAATATAGAGTTTTTTGTCGTACTTGCAGCATAGGCTGGTTTTATGTCAGACTCTGTTCTCTGAATAGGTTTCCATACTTCTTACATGTAAGAAGAAGTTCTCACATACAGAATCTAAGAAAATGTGCTTTGGAGAATTCTTCTTTATATGTGGCCACAGATTTCTCCTGCTGCATGGCCCTGTATCCCCCTGTTGTTAAATGACAAAGTTTGGTCCTTAGAACACATGAACAGTGATGAGATCAATACAATAAACTCTATATACCCTAGATGATAAAACCAAACTGGAAAAATGTTATCATAGGAGACCATGATTGTTCCCTTTCGTTAGTCTTAACACTCCCCAGTTTCTTTAGAACCAAATTTCTAGTGTAAGCTAAGTATCAAACCATCTACTGAGAATTAAATGTAAATTTGTAGTTCTAGTTAAAGAGAATGTTTTATAAATACATTTTATGTGATTGTGTAATGAGCAAAAAAGAAAGAAATCCTACCAAACTTCTTCAACTCTTATTAAAATGGAAAGAGCTGGAGAAAGCTGCTGGTCTGTCATTCTTCCTCTTTAGTGGACAAATCAAGCCTGTCCCGAGTTGAAGCCCATCTCCGTAGACATTTTCACAATCCTGCTGTTGCTGGCCCAGCTGTCAGGCTGCTAAGAGAGACTCAAGTGCAAACTAGCCTTCTCCTCCCCGCCAGTCACATCAGCAGTGCCTTCAAGTCTGAGGAAAAAGGGAACACAAGATGCATCCCAGCTGTTCAGTACATCATCCACTGTAATTATACCTGATAATACAAGAACAGATTATTAAATACAAATCGGTGAAAATCTGAGTTTGGAAAATAATCTCTTCCTTTCATTTGACAATGTAGAAAAAAGTAAAAGTAGCAACCAAAGAAAAGAAAAATGGTTAATTTTAGGCCTTCTTGATCTTCACAACAAAAGTAATTCAACTATTTAAATAAGTACTGGTTAATGCCTTTTTTAAAATAAGTATTAACAGCTTTAATTATTATTGGCATTTTTTTCTTATTACGTTTTTTTTTAAATTTTATTTTATATTGGACTATAGTTGATTTACAATGTTATGTTAGTTTCAGATGTACAGCAAAGTGATGCAGTTACACATACACATATATCTATGCTTTTTCAAATTCTTTTCCCACCTAGGTTATTACAGAATGTTGAGCAGAGTTCCCTGTGCTATACACAGGTCCTTGTTGGTTATCTATTTTAAATACAGTAGTGTGTATATTGTCAATCCCAAACTCCCAATTAATCCCTCCCCCCCCACCCCAGTTACTGCCTTTCAAATCACCCCAGGTTGTCTAACTTTTGTTTTGTCAGTTTTAAAGGGTTTTGTTCAATTTTTATGGAATACACACTAAGGACTAGTCTAAGTATCATTGTGAAAACTGATAAAACCGACCCTTTCATCGCAGGTATAGAGACTTTAGAAAAGGAGGGATTCAAAGAATTGGGTGATGGGTTGGGAAGGGTCCTCTAGGGTTTTCCCCGCATGAAGCAGGAGATAAATGTTAATTTACACAAAGGATATTTGGGAATGCTTGTGGAATTATAAAAGTCTGGGAGCCTAAATTCTAAAGGTAAGGCAGGATAGGCAAGCATATCAACTGACTTGAGAGGAAAGATTATATCGGGAAATAATGAAAATGATTTTGAAAACTATAGAGCTTTTATAGAAATTACATCACTTTAGATTACATAATTGAATATTACATACATATTATATTTATAGAAATTACATCATTTAACCATACAGAAGACATAGCTGATCTATATATATGTGTGTGTGTGTCTGTGTGTGTGTATACTTAATACAAATTGGGGTTTTTTCACTATAGTATAACTTCAAGGAAGTTCATTTTCCGGAATACTCTCTAGTGTAACAATAAAATCTGTATTTTTGATCCTTTATTATAGACATATTGTCCAATAGGGATCAAGCTTTATCCTTGGGGTTGTCAAAGGTATGGCAGGATTTGCTTTGCATTTTTTTTTTTTTTTTTGCGTCACGCGGGCCTCTCACCGCTGCTGCCCCTCCCATCGCGCAGCACAGGCTCCGGACGCGCAGGCCCAGCGGCCACGGCCCACGGGCCCAGCCGCTCCGCGGCACGCGGGATCCTCCCGGACCGGGGCACGAACCCGCGTCCCCCGCACTAGCAGGCGGACTCCCAACCACTGCACCACCAGGGAAGCCCTGCTTTGCATTTTTAATTCCCACGGCACCCCCTGCTTTCAGCTGGGCTTTGGGCTGACGAAGATGCACAGCAACACTGTTTAAACAAATAGACCATCATCCTTCAGTGGTTGAGTGCTGCCTGGAAGAACTAGAGCCAACTGTAATTGTCTAACCACACTACCCCAGAGAGTTTCAAAACCAGACCGCTGGGTAGGTCTGAAATCCTAAAGTGTCCAATTTCTTATTTGTAACTTTTCAAAGAAGAGTAACTGCCACGCCTACTGATAATGTTTCCGTAACTGGGAAGGGAAAGAGTAGACTGTTTTACCACACTGTAAAGCATTATGAATATACAGGGTTTTTTTTTCCCCTCGTCTTCTGATTTCTCTTCCGACCCATTTTCTTCTTATGACTCCCCGCTCTGGTTCATTGAATGATTTTTAATAAAAGCTAATATTTTCCAGGTATAGGCAATGTGTGATTCTGTCTTGATAACATTGGGCAAAAAAGATTGAGTTGCCTCTCATTTAAAGTGGCCGGATCTAGGAACGTTTCATGAGGCAGCAGCAACCAGAAACCACTCTGACCACAGCATTTCTACCTTTTGGGCAGGCACCAAGAGATTAGCCAGGCCAACTGTTTCTGTCACCTGTTCAATCCCTCTGTGTCTTCGGAACGTGGCTTGTTCTAGGAGGAGTGTCAGTGGTTGTACACAATTTGCTCAGGTCTGGGAATTGAACACTGACTCTGTTGGGCCTAATGCATGAATTTGAAAATGGCTTTTTTTCCAGAAACAGTGTTAAGATTTCTAAAGACATCTAAAGAATAGTATTGATCTCTCTGATAAACAGGCATTTTTAGAAAACTGCTGATAAACCTAAAATGGGCCTCCATTTATATAACCATAAGATCATGACATAAACAATCCAGAATCTGGAAGCGCATCATGAACATGAAGCTCCTGTTCTACACTGGGGACTCGACTGGGTTTTCCATAATATTATGGGATAAAGATGGCAGATGTACCACTCTCATTGTATAGGTCATGATCTTAGTGTTTGTGTCTGTCCGTGAGGAGTATATTTTCTCAAAACTACAGATTAGTTTTAAGAATCACCTAGTCTTAAACAATATTTAGTCAGCCTTTTTACTTACTTTAATCAACTTGTTCTGCAAGAAGGTATGGAATTGATAGCTGCTATTGATTGGAGGTAGCATTACCTAATCTTCACTAAATGTAAGAAGCTTTTCAGATTTAGAAAGGTGGCAGAAAATGTCTAGTAATGATGCTGCTGGGAATTTAAGCTCAATACTGTGGTCAGTGTAAAAGTGATGTAACCATAAGAGGTATTTTATTATAAACCTGTCGGTTTTACTAAACGTTGGCCTGGTATATTTGTGGAGGTGTGTGCGTGTGTGTGTGTGTGCGTGCATGCGTGCACGTGCATGCATGATTACTGTATTTAGCAGATGTTTCCATATTTTATCATTTAAAATGTTATCAGTAACAATTTCTATTAATAATGGTGTTGCCGTTTTTGTATGATAGGAAGCGAGCATTGCAACTTTAAAAAATTTACAGATAAAAGAGACCATAGTACCATAAAACAGAAAGAAAATTGCATTAGGAATTCAATACAGAAGAAGGGTACACGAAATCATTACTAAAACAGATATAAACGTGACCTTCACTGTGGTTCAGTAATTATCCTGGTCCACACGATGGTGTATGTATCATGATTTTCCTTTTTTCTCTTTGTTTTCATTTTTATCTGGGTACTTCACTGGTGAGTAATTGCTAAAGGGAACCCATTATGCAAGGCAAGCATTCAGTTTGAAAGTGAATTTGCTTGTAGCTGTTGCCACATTTGAACCTCACTAATGTATGTAAATTAAAAACTCTGGTATTCGGAATTGTTCCTGTTTGAAATAAAAACAGAATCTGATCATTACAATCTGCAAGCCAGGTATTATCACTGGACTAGTGAGCCGCTGATGATAAATTGTACTGAATAGCTTGTGGATAGAATATTTTATCTCCCTTCTCTATCACACAGCACTGCATAAAATAAGAATGATTCATCAAGCATGAGAGCTGCCGGTTTATGAAATTCATTGCTCACGGCAAGTGTATTTTTTTTAAATTAAAAGACAAAGCAACTCACAAGGGTTATTTAGTAATCAGTGTAAATTACTTCTAGGTATAAACCTTGGTGGAAAGGAATTAAAAATACATTTGCTGTACAGGAAGCATTATTGCAATCGGGGATATAATTTGACTCCTTCCCATCTAAGAGCCTTATTTTGACCACATTTGATTTGGATGCCACCTTCTTTTTTTCACATCAAAATTGCATAATCCATCGTAATGGAATCATACATCGACTCAGACAGTGTCAAACTCAGAGCAGAAGCATTTGCATCACCCACCCCCTGATATCCTTTCGCCTGCAGAGTGTATTTTGTTTATTCAAAAGGACATATAAAGAGGAGAGGCACAGTATAAAGTCATCTTTCTTTCATATTTACAATAAGAATGTTTCAATTCTTCTTGTGTATTGATGTCCCAAGGCAATGTTCCAAATGAAAAGATAATAACTTATGAAGAAGTGTCAAAAACTAATTAAGTTTGGTAACTTGTTTTCCCCTCGAACAGGGTATATTTTTCATCACACTGTCCAGTCCCATGCTGAGATTCTTGCTAACATTATCACATGCCAGTAACACCAAGTCTCTGTGGTGCCTCTCCTTCTGTCATTATTTTCAGCATCAATTAATTTTCTTCTGACCTCGCCTTTAGAGAACGTAGCCGAGAATTATCAGCACATGCTTTGCAGTCTATTTTGAAGGCATTAGGCCACTGTGTGCATTCAAAAATGGAGTCAGCCAAACATTATATTTTCTCACCTGTAGGGTTGCCTAGTAACCGGAATTAAGGATTTTCACCGAGCCTTCAAGACAAATAAACAGGACTGGGAGGCAGGTTGACCCAGGTGGGAGAGTCAGACCTATTGATGGAGATGAGAATTTCGAAGGAGCCAGTAGAAAACAAAGATCCTTATTAACATTCAATGTGGAAACAGTTTCCATAACTAAATAAATCTGTTTCACTTGGCTAAGAGAACACTCAGGGACAGGATCCTCTCTCACACATTGTCAAGTGTTTATTAAGCCGGGTTTTGACCCTCCCTCTTATTTCTCTCTCTCTTTTAGGCCTAGAGTGTAGCATATCTGTTTCTTTAATGAAGTATTGATTATTTGGGGGAAATATGAAAACACCACCTAGAAATGCTTCATTGTCGTGGTGTGAATAGGGTGCAGGAAGCGTCTTCTGGCCTTGTTCTAGGGACTGCCTAATTAGACCCACTGCCTCTGGACCTCCAGGGTTCACGGCTTTCACAGGATCATCACAAGAAATGAAATTGCTGGTTTGGTGTGTTGCTCAAAAAGAAAACCAAAAAGAGAAAGATTAGTGTGCTGTAGAGGTGGGGATTGTGCTTTGTAAGCTGTTTGTCCTTGACACGTTGGATTCCTTCAGACAGAGAGTGTGTGTGGGGGACGGGGAGGGTCCAAGGAGTGGGGAGACGGGCACTTTCTCCCGAAAGGTACCAAGTGAAGGAGTCGCACCATTAGGACGTTGCTACATGCCAACGGTCCTCTGCAAATGATGGTGTCAGGCCACAGAGGGGCTGAGGGAGGCAGGAGTGACATTCACCGCAGCAAGATGGAAATAAACGCCCTGTTTGATAAGAGAAAACAGACAATTTATGTCCACCCTGAAGAGTTACCAGCCAGTGAGCCATTCCTATGGCTCAAGTGCGGCATTTGCATTTTGATGGGATGTTATCAAGTAATTAATGCACCAGTCAGGATTTATTACCTCAGGAGCCAACTGAAAGGTTCATTACAAAATCGGTTTCACTGGAAGATAGGCATTTCCTCAGAGTTAGCTTTTGACATGTTGTTCCTTGCTCTCCCTACCCGTGGCAGCCATGGTAGAAGGCCAGTGAGGTGAAATTCATTGCTTAATAAGGGCATTCACTTTGGGTATTCTTGTGATAATAAATGTATACATCAAGGCCGCACTGCCTTGTCAGTTTAATTGCTTCTTGTGCTCCTTAACAAGCCAATCTTAATCAGTCTGGACCACGTTATGAATAATTTAGGCATCAGCAGACTTCACGCTTAATAAGATGTACTCGATTATAAAACTTAAGTGCACTGTTTATAGAAAGCATGCAAAACACTTTAAGTTTTTATTAGCAGCAAGGAAAAAACAAGCAGTGAGTTATTCTAACATTTGCAGTTTGCGAGCAACAGCTGTGTTTCTTAATGCCGTAACCCCCTCCACTTTTGTCGACGGCCACAGTTCGGCCTCTTGAGCCTTCTAAGCCTCGGTGAGACATAATGGGAAATTTGAGCCGGCTATGAGATTAAAGCTCCGAATCGATGGCCAACCAGCAATTGTCATTTTAGAAAACATTCTTTTATCTTTTTAAATGCAAAACAGACCTTATTTTAAAACAGTTTCCGATGGCCGAAATTACCTTTGTGGTCGTCTGGCTGTGGAGCACACAAGAATTTCTAACCCCACCGACTCTGGAGAAGGGTCCCTGAGCCTTCTAACTTTCCTTGAACAGAATAAAAATTTTAAAAGTCTCCTTTCTCTCACACTGCATTTGTCATTTAGCAAACTGACTTCCGGTGATGGTCAGGCAAGACGTCGTTTAGGGTTCAAATCCAACAAAAAAGGTTTCGCTTGAAAAAGGAAGGGCAGTCGTGTATAAAACTAGAAGAACGAACAGCTCTCCATAAGGTTATTAAGACTTCTGCCTTTCATAAATAGTGTTGGATTGAAAGGGACCGTTGAACCTTATTGTTTTAAAAGAAGTCTTTGAACTCCATTTTACCTCCACTTTTGTGGGCTGTAAGTCCCCCATCGAGGAATGCATCATCCTGTTTATGACATCTAATAAAGGTCTATCACAAGCATTAGAACCAGGTGCTTCAACGATTTTCTTTTCTGCTCCTAGCCTATTGTTCCCTTCGAACCGAAACAGAAAGGATTCCATTTGGGCCAGCTTCATTTTCAGCACTTTTATTTGAATCAAGACCCATTCTAATAACTACGTACTTTCACTTGGCATTGCTGCACATAATAAAACAAAGGTGCGTGTGGGAGCCTGCGTGTGAGTATACTCACACTGAAGGAACAAGGGCCGACACGTTTATATATTGGGGAAAAAAATATATATTCATGGGTAGTCATTTGCTGAGGCATTAAAAGTTTATGGTTGAAAAGGAATTGATGAAGCCAAAATATGCGTGGCAGTAAATGAAAAACAACTTCCAACCTATTTCTCCACCTAGAGCTGGACCATCATACTCCTTTGTTCTTGTGCAGGTTAATAGAGATTGAGGAGATGGGCAGAGGAAAAGCAGTGCAATTTTCTGCTATTTAAGCTTGGCGAAATGGCACTCTTCAGGAAGCAGGAAAAAGTATGAAAGCATAATAGGCATTTTAAAAGTAGAAGTCCCTATAGCTGCTTGAGGGATTCTCAGATTTAGGCATGCATAGAATCGAGAATGAGATAATCAGCATTGTGAAATTGAAACCTGTCTGCTGCCTGCTGCCCGTTCTTCCCTCTTTCAGTGGAGTGATTTGTAACACTCATCTTCTGCAGGCAAGGCAGCCTTCAAGATTATCCAGAACTGTCAATAGTAATTGCCAAAGTATTTTATTACCTACAGAAAATCAAAGGAATTTTATAACCAACAGTTATCAAGTTTCAATACACGGTATGAAGAGAGCAATTTTAGTTGGAATACAATCGTGTTTGGCTAGCTTTAATGTTCTGGAGACAATTCCTGTGCAACCAACTACAACACTCACTGTATTTAAGCTAGAGGCAAGAATACACATATGTACTTGTAGCATAAAAAAAATTACATAATGCCTACAAGTTTCTGCAAGCAAGTGGTTTTTAATTGCCATATAAACTCTGCCTTAGCTAATTACTTCTGAAAAGAAAGCGTGTTCTGTGAAACTCAAGATGACATTTGAAGTTCTGCCATTAAAGAGATATGGCTTAACTGGGGCATTCTCTATATGATATGGTACGAAGTGTGTCTTTGAGTTAGAAAGCATGACTTTACCAACTTTGGGATTAAATTGAGTGGTTACAGAGTTCATCACAGTATATACACAGGGGGCTTTCACTGTATGTTGAATTCAAGATTATCAGCTTCAGGCTTCAGAGTTATTTTTATACCATAGGGACAGCCAATTTCAGAGAGGTATTTGTTTTCTGAGAGTCAAAATAATGTTTTCAAAAGAAATATAAAATGGGGCTACATCTCCCACAAACTTACTAGTACATTCACACTGGCATGTAAATACCTTTAATAGATATGAGAAAATATTGAGAAATGCTTTGTGTCTACTGGTACTTATTTAGCTTTGAGGCCCTAGACCACAGGGCAAGGCCAAAGAAGGCTTTTGTATCCTTTCAGTGGCTCTGAGACCGAAAAGTGTGATTATTTTCTATGATAGCACATTTCTTTGCTAATTCCTGCCAGCGCACTTGAGCTGTTTACCAACACTAAACGATATCCATTTAACTGTAAAGGCACAAATTACTTTAAAATATTTTTGAGCAAGGGAAATTCCTCTGTGGGGTACTGAAACAAAAATTCAGACTTTTCTTTTGGAAGACTATGAAACAATATGTGTGTGTATGTGTGTGTGTGTGTGTGTGTGTGTATTCAGGCAGTGGAGTGGAGTGGGAAGGATCACGTGGTGAAACATGAAATTTCATGTTTAAAAATTAGTATTAAATTTTTTTAAAGTAATCTAGCCAGGACTTTAATATTTATCCTTATAATATGCAGTTGTACAACTAAGGTAACTATACTTTGAAAATAGTTATTTATATTAATTATTCCTAGTTGGTCCCCAAATAGGACTTATTTTTTTTTTTTTTGTAAAGTGTGAATCGTTGTCCAGAGGTGACTTCTTAAGAGTAAGGGAAGGTAACAGAGAAGTTATGTCATCAAAATATTCAGGGTATATGTCTCTCCTCAGCTGGGTTACTGCTAAAAAAGTATAAAGGAGCTCTAATGATTGCACACTTATTTTTATCTTTTTTAGTTTGGGAAACATTTGATTTAAAATATGCTGTAATTTCAGAACCTGTAGTCAATATAAAGAGGAAAAATAAACAAGACTCCTATAAATACACACCCCAAATCATTAGAATTATCTTTGCCCCGTTATGTTTCATTTCATTTAAAAAACTCATTTTGACAACACACCAATGAAAATATAGTAAGCCATTTGTATGAAGAAGCAAATAAAGTATATTTTACATTCATATTATCATTATGCAAAATTGATTTACATCCAATTTAGAAATAGTTCTGTTGTAATATTTGATCATAATTTCGGATTCAGAATTTTTGCACTAAGCCCAGTAGTTTTTTTTAAATGTCTGAAAAAATACTCATCTCAAAATGAAACGAGGCATCTGAGATGTTTCCCTTTGTTTCTAATATGTTTCCAAAATATTAGAAAATATTCAAATGCCTTATTCATGCCAGGATAAAATATTATTTCATGAAAGGAAGGCTGTAGCTGTGTAAAGTCATGATTGATTTAACATCAGGTAATTTGTGAAGTTATGAAACTAATAGAAGCAACATAGGTAAAGCGGTCAAACCTTTTTCACCCTAGAGTTGAGTGTAACACAATGCACCAGATTTAGTTTTTAAAGTAGGAATCATTTTAATTTGTAATTCAAAAACTGTATATGGCAATACCTATTTCATAACTTTCGGATTTCTAATCAGAGAGGAACTCGAATAGCTAAATATCTGTTGAATATTTTTAAAGATAGGAGGCCTAAACTATTAAGGAATCAAAGTTTTTAGTGAGTAACAAAAATAGCAGGAAAGGAATACTTCCATTTAAAACAAATTACCCTTCTGGACTCAATAGACAAATCCACTTCCTGAAGAAAAGAAAAAAAAAATAACATTTTCATTGGCTTTTTCAAACATATGCCTTTAAAAAGGAAACCTGAGTTTCCAGAAATTGGCCCTGGCTTTACGAAAGCACTGTGGCGGCAGGGAAACTTTTCCAAGTGTAGTTTATTAACATGGAAAAGAGAAATTAATTAATTATGTTTGTTGATTTGGGGTTACCTTTAAATATTTATTTATTTAACCAGTCCACTGCTAGGTTTAAAGTCGGATTAGGTGAGGTGAGAGGTCAGGGAGAAATTCCACAGCTGCATTCATGGAGAATGGTCCCCCCTCCTTGCCTCAGGAGCCCAGGAAAGTGAGCTGTTGGTATGCTGTTCACTCCCTTGGTCAGATCGAAGCCCGGCTCAATAGCATGAAACTAGCCCCCATTTGAGAGATTTGTCTTACAAAACCCTGAAAACTGCTCTGAACATGCATACATTGATTTTGTGGCTGGAATCTCCCGAGCTTTGATGAAAAGGAAGCCTCCACACGCAGGTGAAAGGGGGTTACCTCTTCGATATTAAAAAGAGGAGATTAAGGATTTCTGGTCGACTAAGGCTGAACTAATCAGTGGCATGCAAGGGTATAAAAGCAGGCCTGGTGCCTGACACCCCTGATTTTCTGTGCTTTAGCAAGGAGTTCAAAATCCCGCCTGTAACCTGCTAGGTGGTGTAATTTACCATTATTCCATTTTGCACAGTTAATCAAATGGCACATGGCAGGTGACCAAATTTGTTTCCCATATTTTACAGAAGGTAGTTACTGACTTTATTAAGGGCCATTCACTTTGGTTATAATATTGAAAATGAAGATGTTTTAAAGGATAAAGGAAAAAATGTCTAAAGGAACTCAGATCATGAAAGACTACCTATTTTAATAGTCACTGAAGATATATAGCCATTCTGTGTTTTTGATACAAACTCTATTACATTGACTTCCATGAAGATAGAAATAAGTGATTTCCTAAATTTCTGGCTTTTCTTTCCCTACTGAACAAGAATTATCATTTGAGTTGATCAGAGGATACTAGGCATTTGTCCTTGGTATGAACCTTGCTTACACTTTTTTTTCTCTAGTCAAAGATTATGTGCAACTTTACTCTTTAAAAAAAAAAAAAATCCGAGGATTACAGTGCCCTTAGATAGTTTGCACACATCACTTCTCAGCAGGGAATTCCAGAATGAAATGAATGCACCTCTACTACAAGAGAACAATTTTACACCCTGTAGCACTAATTCCTGTAATTATTTGTGTCCGTCTTAGCCATGGTTTGAGTAAAGTGATATGAAACCTTTCTGAAATGATGGTGTAAGTAAGCCTTTAGCGGGGGGAAGAAAAGGTTTAAATAAACTAAGCATGCTGCGAGGCTGCATATACTGTAAGGTATCTGAAAATGTAACAAATGTATCTAGAATCCAGTCTTATCAACCATGTCTTTGATCTATTGTAAAAAAAATACAATAATGATCCTGAAACAAGCAGTACAGAGGCAGATCAAGCTGGATAAGAGAATTTCAGAAATTAGATAACACTCATTTTCCATCATTTATAGGAACCACTTGGTTTGCCTTTTAGGCATATGTTGTCTGCACTGTCTAATGACTCACCCAGCATGGCTCATCATCTTCAAGCAGATCTACTTTTCTATTACTGTTAAATTACAACATCCCACTCAAATAACATGTAGTGTGATCATCTGTAAGACAAGATTCCTAGCTCCAAACTATTTAATGTCTTATGTCATTAAGATGATAACGAGTGAATGTAGGGGAAAAATGAGATGGCCCTATGGAATTCCTGGGGTCTGACCAGTGAACTATATAGGTGCAGACTCAGTGTTATTTCACGGAAGTAGTCCAATGCCTGCTGTGAGAATGGTATATTCCATGAGTCTTGGTTATAGAGAAAATAGGATTAGTGACAAAGAAAAAAAAAATCTTAGGGAACAATTTTTTAGGAGACGTATAGCTGGCTGAGGTGATGATAATTTATTTTATAGGACAGAGCAGACATTTTAGTTAGGTCCACCAAACAGATATTTGAGTTAGTTCTAGACTTCCTTTATCATAATATAATTGGCAGTTTGTAGCTTTCATGGGCTGGAAAGAGCTCAACTTTTAAGAATTTTTGTTACGTGGATTTATGGCTTGAATCTTAAAATATTTGTTTCTAGGTTCATCTCCCAGTACCCCCCAGAGTTCTTAAAGAGAGTTTCTATACTGGGGTTAAAGACAAACCTTTTTTTTTTTTCCCCCTTGTAAGCCAATCCGTACAGATGCCTTTTTACCTCTTTGATGTGATAAGGAAGTGTTAAATCAAAGTGAATCCCCTATTCGGGGCACCTTGGGACTGAATAGTGCTTAAGCCAATTGTTACTACTCCTGGGTGTTTAGACAGAGAAGCACACATCTCTCTCTGCAGATCAGAGAGGACCTTGACAGGCCCCCTCTGCCACCTGCTATCACTTAATTAGTATCATCATCTGATTTCTAGTTGGAATAATGACATCATGCATGTTTTAGTTAAGTGTAATCGCCATAATGTATGACAAATTATGTTACATCAGTATTATGCGGTTAAACTATTGAGAAGGTTTTTTGTTTTGTTTTGTTTTGTTTTGTATTTGAGCATTTGGATCCCTATTTCATTTTCACCCATTCCAAATATTTCTCACAAGTTCAGAGCAAATCTAAAAATATAATTGGTGGAGCATAACTGTTATAGACTTGGTACACAGAAAGAGCTACAGGCTAATCTTTGAAATGACTGAAAATATATTTTGTAAACATTGTGGATATTATCACAGAAGGAAGATGAACTGCACGTGTAAAGGTAATTAAAAAATCTGTTCTGTACAAGTGGAGTTAGATTGGCTGTTCTGTCTCTCTTACCAGGAAATATGTCAGTAAATGAGTTGGGGGGTTCTGTTTGAGATAGCTTCTTTCTGGTACAGATAGCTCTGCACAGTGAAGAATGTGAGAAAGAGATCAATGGGCTGTAGGAAACGTGTCGTCGAAACCAAAAAGAACACCTATCGTTTTGAATTCCTGAAAAAGAGTAACACTGCCACACATAATATTACAATCAAGGTTGTTGGAGACTCAGCTCTGTTAAGATGACATTCCCTGTGGAGATCATTCGGTTTTGTTTTTCTGATAGAATATTAGAAATTGTAGTAAAGGATTTACCATCAGTGCCCTCCTCTGTATCCAGAATTCCCCTTCAGAGGCAATAAAAATACAAAAATAGATGAATAATTCTGGTTTTAAAATCCATGGATAAATGTTTTGATCTATGCATTTTAAATTTATTTGTCCATTTTATATGCTACTGTTTGATTTTTATATCAGTTTTATTTTCATGAAAACCCTGATAAAAATAAATTATCAAATGTAATAAATGGCAAATTATGCAAAAAATACAGCACAGCCTAGTGTGATTTTCCTTGCAATACTGTTGAATAAATATGGCCTTAAACACACATATACAGTATTTCCAATGGGAAATGCAATTATTGTCTTTAAAAAATTCTATAAATTGTGTTCTTAGCTGCCATTGGTTATAATATAACCAGGATATGCAAGTTAGTGATCTTGTGAGTCAATAGAAGCCAACAGAGCTTTTACTAGTCAATTGTTCAAAGATTTCGTTTCCACAATTGCACAACACAAAATGTGCCATATCGAAACCCCTGGCTCGGAAAAATAGCCCCTTAAAAGGCTTCCGTTTCTAATAATCACCCCCATCATCTACACAGTCTTCCTTCCATAATACTAAAATAAAACAATTTTAAAAGTGTAAGGTTGACTTACCTTTTTCCTATATCTTTTTAAATTTCTATCCTTTCTTTGTGTTGTTTTGCGCATTCCTACATCTTGCAGTGTTGTACACTGCAAAGACCTAGTAAGCGAGTTAAAGGCTGATGACGCTAACGAATCCCAGCGCAAATGACTGAATCGATAGGAAACCAGCCACTGCTGTTTAAGTGTATCGATAAATGTACCTTTATTTTCTCTTGAATGGATAAGTGTCGCAGTTAAGGGTCCTATGGATCTCTTAATTGAAAGTTAATTTTAAATCAATAAAGTGAGTCATTTAAATATTGATTGGCCCTTTCTACACGAATTGTTAGCTGATTTTTTTTTTTTTGCAACAACTTTGTTTAAATGCAATCAATAGCCCACAATCAGTATGTTCTATAAAAAATTGACAGATGTTCCCAAAATGCCTGCTAGGCATATTCTTATCTGTTTACATATGCAGCAAAGCTATTTCAGTCCTTCTCACACCTACCTGGATGGTTACAACTCCAGGAACCTCTCTCTCTCTCTCTCTCTCTCTCTCTCTCTCACACACACACACACACACACACACACACACATGCGCGCGCGCACACACACACACGCGCGCACACACACACACACACACACACACATGCCGCACAGCACACATCCCTCCCTTGTTTTCCTAAATATTACAGTTGTTTGTTCTGTTACATTTAGTCTCTTATCTACTGCCCCTTAATCTTTCATTTATACCTCCAAAGGCTTGAAATGAAAAAAATCATCTGATATCATAGTTATCAGGACCAGATCACTCAAACGTCTCAGTGACTGATTGCAATTTGAAAAGAAAGCAGTATTGTACACCCATAGAAATGTAAAGACATTTGGAGATAGTCTTTCGGACTCATGTCATAATACATTAGTAATATTGCTTGAAAAAAAATCATCTTCTAATGAAATAAAATATTCTTGCCTGTGTGAACATGTTTATTAAGCACAAGGCTAGCAAGTACTTTTAATTTACGTAGCTTCCCTTACACATCACCTCTTTAGCATAACAGCAAATAGCCATGCTCTTTTTCCTTTCAAATTAACAAAGAGAGCAGCCAAGTTAAAAGAATACAAACTGTATTACATGAAATTCATCTTGATTAACCTAATAAAGTAAACTAAGGTACTTGTAGCTTTCAGCATATCAGCAAATATGAATGTCTTGTTCATAGCTTCCTATGAACCATTCAACGATTGCCTGAGAAATAGCCTGCTACATTGTAGAGCCGTCATCAGCACCCCTTTCCATAAAGAGGTTCATTTTGAACAGGACTCCTAACAACAATCTAATACATTTATGAGGCCACTAATTGAAGGTGCAAGGCTTTGATTTTTTTTCCTTCTGAAACCTACATGTGTGAAAATAGCACTTATTAACAATTGTTCTTTTGAATTAGAAAGGAATGAAATTAATAATTTAAAAATTAAAAAATATAAAATTAAGAATAGAGTTTTTACTGTAGCGTACAGTTTTTGTGTGTGTGGGTTTAGTGATGTCAGCTAATACGAAACAACCCTAAGTTAACTTATGGTGTTACACTGACTGATATTTGACCAAAATGTAAAAATATACCATAATTGTATTTTGGTTCTAAAAGCTTAATCAAAATGAAAGTCCTGCCCTGAGACTTCTAATATCAATAAAAATGATAGAAATGAAAATAATAATTTTTCATCCTCCACCCTTTAGGAAGATTAAAAATTCCCAACCTAAAGTGTAAATATTCAAAGGGTAGCTGATCTGAAAGCTTCAGCTGTGATACTAATTTTAACTTTTAGTTGTTAGTGTAAACTCTTTCAATTGTTCTGCAAACCCGCTTTCCTTTAATCTTACATTATTGTCCTCTTAATACATCTCAGAAGTCATCCCATTCCATTTTCAGTGTCAGGGAAGCTATATCAAAAGGGTCGATTGCACAAAAATGGTGGGGTATCATTAGTTCATATGCATACGAGTTCAGCCTGTGAAGATGCTACGTCTGGGATCAGCCTTAAGATGTGACTGATAGCTCTTACTCGTCTGATAGAGCTGGCCAGGGAAATAGAGCTACAGCTGGTTACTTCATTAGGTCCCCTCATTGATTGAACCCTGCTGAAGTGATGCAGCAGGCTCCTCAGATAACTGCTGGTAATAGAACAAAATGAATTCTTATCACAGAGATTGGAAAGGCCATTAACCCTGGCCTCCAATGCTTTTCAGAGGTCACAGACAGGAAGCCAAGCGGTGACTGGGAAAACTGTTTTCTGTCTAACTACAGGTCACGTTAGAAGGGTGTGTGTGACTTTTTTACCCTTCGGCTTCTGTATGGACGAAACCGCTATACTGGCAGATGTTAATAATCAGCTGTAAATAAATATTGGAACCAGAGAAGAAAAACGAGAAAGCACAGGAATTTATTTCAATAAATATTTAATAAAAGAACAATTGTTCCTGTGATATTTACTGCCAGTTCTGCTGTAGTTTTAAAACTAATACTTTTTCATATAAATTGGAAAGAGAAATACATAGAGGCACGTTAAAAAGGAAATTTAATATGGTTTTATATAAAAATATTTCCTTCCTTCCTTTCCATCCTTCAGAGATGGAGATTATAATTGCTTCTTGCTGCCTGGCTTCCTCTCTTAGCTAGGAAGCCACCACCAGGCCATCTCTGAGTGAGCACGACACTGTTTGCCTTTCACCTGGTTGAAAGGAGTATATATCTAAGGAACAGTCTTATAATTTACATTTAATGCAACCTTTCAATTGACCAAGAGCCCACAACCTCAGCCCCCATCTCACAGCTGAGGACTTTCCCACATTTGTCAAGTCTCTGCCACTCCAGGATCAACCAGAAGGACTCATCCATTTAATGCCCGAGCAGCACATGACAGTTTTTCTGCCTCTGTGACAAGAGGCATCCTAGAGCAGCCTCTGTGTTTTTACATGTTTCGCCTGAAATGCAAAACTTTTACAGATTAGGAAATTTTAGTGAAGGATGCAACCCATAGAAAGAAATGGGGCAATTTTTTTTGTTGTTACTAATGTGCATTATTTGCCTGTGTATGAATACACAAAGATGGACTAAAGACTATTTTTAACAATATGTTGGTGGCTTCTAGACTTACGACTGTGATTTAATTTCAGTGTCTGTGGTTGCCTGGTATTTTCTGTTGGAGCCAACCTTTCAGTAGGAGTTGGTTTATTTAAATGTAATTGGGTCCTGTGGATGGAAAAAAAACTACCGATTTTATGTCTTTGGAGACCCACCCAGACATTTGGTTTGGCCCTCCATACATAAATAATAACAAGAAGGTGTATGCTGTCATTGCCTTGCTGGAAACACCAGAAGTGGTTTGGCAGGACAGAACCAAAACAGATTACCCCGGGTAAACATAGAATCAGATGATTTTCTGCACTAGGTTGTATATATGTATACATAGATATGCATAGTTTTATATTGTATTTTGGAATCTTTGTAGACTATAAGAACAGAGGGGAAGAAACAGTGGATGTTAAGAACGCACTTACTTTAAAGTAATGGAAAAGCTTAATTTTATGAGTTAATTTTTTTTTAGCCTGAGCTTATGTTTGAGTCAAATATCATCAGAATCATGTTGAAAGTTGCATTAAGTAAACAATATTGAAGGCAGCAACTTCTAAAGTAAAAATTAAGTTCTGTTGCACGTTTGCCTGTTGGTTTTTGGTGTAACACTTTTCAATTTAGTATTTGTTGTATGAGTTAATAAATATGCTTTAAAATCTAATTAAGTAAATGCTTTCACTTATCTCATTTATCAAGAATTTAGATTCTGTTGCAGATGTTTCAGGGAATGACACAGAGGCCTGGAATTTCAGCTTGTGATACCTGGGGTGAAACTCATGAAAGTTCTAGTCTTGTAATTAGTTACTTGTGCACTATGAACCTTAGTGGGAACTCTGAGTTCAGTTCATATTGTCTAATAAAGAACAGGCATTCTTTTTCTTTGTTGAGTTTCATTCTAAGAATGGTTGATAAACTTATGTTTTTAATTCTTCATAGTAAGTAGTGTTGGGTGATGTTAAGTCAAATTTAAAAAACAAAATATACTTTGGAGGAAAATAGTAGTGGTATTTTTACTATCATCCATATGAGGTAAAATAGTCAGAAATATTTATTTCACGTGTACCTTCAAAACTCTATAATATTTTAAGCATTATCTTCCTTTTTTAACTGGAATGAGTTGAAGAAAGGAAAGCATTGTATATTGAGGTTCCATATGGATTGTAAGGAAATGAATGAATTAGTGACACACAGTATTTGAACTAATGTGTTTTTCTCTCCAACGTACTGTATAATTTACAATTGTAGGCCAAACGTTGTTGTGTTGTTGCTGTTTTTTAAAATTATTTGATGGCATTCAATCTAATTTTCCCAAGAACCAGCTAAGCTTTACTGACATATTTGCAAATAGCAATAATTATTATGAACGCTGAAGGCAAAGATGGTGCTTGTGGGGCAAAGATTATGTACTGTAATGATGTTTGAAAGTTTCAGTTTTTAAACTGCCCCATGGCCTTTCTCAGCATCTTTTAACACCCTCAGGATCATGTACAGATAAAAGTAAACATTTTTAAAATAAGTTTACTGTCAAGTTTTTTTTGGTATGGTTTTGTGTTTTATAAGAAAAGTCTTGACTTCCAGATTCATTGAGGGGGAGGAAAAAAACACTGCTTTGCTTCTTCACTACCTGGAGATGATTTGAAATGAATATTATAAGGTTTCAATCTACTCTATTTCTTGATTTTACCAAACTTTTCTAAAGCATTTTGTTCCCTCAGTAAAGTCTCATGGCAGATCTTTTTGTTTTGATTGAGAATATTTACAAGTTTTTTAGAGAAAAAAAAAAAAAGAACATCACCAAAGTTGGTAAGCCAAAAATATCAACATCTTTCAGAGTTTTCATACTTAGGTATTTCAGTGACGAAATTTGCGGTTGAATTGGAGAATTAAAAAGGATGTCTGGAAATCAACTTCATTTGAAAACCTAGTTTAATTGTTTAATCTTTCCTTCTTCATAAAGTTTGGTTTTCAAATCAAAAATTTCCCCACTTTTTGTAGAATACATATTAAATTTTATGAAGCTGCTTTGCATATCATTTTAATGCCTTCTTGAAAATGTTATTTTTCCAGAGCTCAAATTTTCAAAATTATGCCTAATATTAGCCATAATACAGAAACATTGGACATTCTCCTGGTTAACCTACATGCTCTAGGTGACCTTTGTTAGTTATTGTTATTCATGCTATACTTAATCAACTGTATTCTACATAAGGATTTAGTTAAGTGTTTGGAGAGATCCGTTACACTTCTAGGCTACTGGAGTAAGGTTTCTTGCCAATATGTAAGCATATGACTCTAAAACATTTGATTATTTTAGTTTAAAAATTCAGCTAATTTCTTTTAGACTTTATATAGTAGAAAAATGGAATCAATTTTTCTTTTGAAGAGTTCTGTTTTGTTTTTACCTCAGTGATCGGCTAATTTGTCTTTATGTAAACATGTCTGTGTGGTTTGGCATTATCCTTTTTGTTTTGATCCTACTCACACAGAGTAAGTGACCACATCATTGGGGAATAGGTGGCATAAGTCAGTGCCCACCGAATGCTCAGTGTGCTGTACAGACCACATTCAGTTCATTTGGGGTTCAGTCTCTATTTGAATTAGTATTCTTTTCAAAGATTTTAATTGGGAACATACAATTGTTTATTTATTTATTTGGTTGCACCGGGTCTTACTTGTGGCAGGCGGGCTCCTTAGTTGCGGCTCGCCAGCTCCTTAATTGTGGCATACGAACTCTTAGTTGCGGCACGTGTGTGGGATCTAGTTCCCGGACCAGGAATCAAACCTGGGCCCTCTGCATTGGGAGCACAGAGTCCCAACCACTGAACCACCAGGGAAGTCCCCATACAATTGTTCTTTACTCATATTATTCTTCTATAACATTGTCTTTTAAAAATATATATATATGGAGCTTCCCTGGTGGCGCAGTGGTTGAGAGTCCTCCTGCCGATGCAGGGGACACGGGTTCCTGCCCCGGTCCAGGAAGATCCCACATGCCACGGAGTGGCTAGGCCCGTGAGCCATGGCCGCTGAGCCTATGCATCCGGAGCCTGTGCTCCGCAACGGGAGAGGCCACAACAGTGAGAGGCCCACGTACTGCAAAAAAAAACCAAAACAAAAAACAAAAATTATATATATGTTCTTTTTCAGATTCTTTTCCATTATAGGTTATTACAAGATATTGAGTATAGTTCCTTGTGCTATAAAGTAGGACCTTGTTGTTTATCTATTTTATGTATAGTAGTTTGTATCTGCTAATCCCAAACATCTAATTTATCCCTCCACCCACTTTTACCTTTTGGTAACCATAAGTTTGCTTCCTATGTCTGTGAGTCTATTTCTGTTTTGTAAATAAGTTCACTTGTATCATTTTTTTAGATTCCACATATAAGTGATATCATATGATATTTGTCTTTCTCTGTCTGACTTACTTCACTTAATATGATAATCTCTGATAAACATTGTCTTTAATAATTACTAAAAACAAAAAAAGAAACTAAGAAGTTATGACTGTCTCAATTAGATGACCAAACCCTTGGTTTCTTGGCAAACAAAAAAGTTTTACATTAATGCAACAAAAGGGAATGGAGATTACATTTTTAAGAGTTATGTAACACCACAAAAGAGCTTATCCTGGTTATTTGTGCACAGCTTATTAACCTGGGCTCCATGGGCCTAGGAATTCCATGCTCCCTTGTAATTGCCTGTGGAATTATCCATATGTGCATTTTTGTAGGAAGGCGGTCCATAGCTTCCACGAGATTATTAATATTCCTCAACCAGAAATGCTGAACTCTAAGAACACTGAAAGAAAACTAGTGACACATAGTTTGAGTTATACTTAAAAATTATATTTCTAAAGATGGAGCCACTCTCTGGTACTGCTGTGTTTATTGCTCTCTCTGAAAGCCCACTCCACTAATCTGACCACGTACACACTAGGTAGGATGGGTGCCTCTCAGGCATCCTGGCTGCGTAGACGGACTTCCTTTTCCCCAGTGCAAGCTGCTAACTTAAGAACTTCCAGGGACATCGTATTTTTGAAGAAACCAGAGTTAGGAAACCAGAGTTTTCCTAAATCAACTTATTAGAAGTAGTATACAGAGTCACCTTTGTTCTTCGGTTCCTTGAGGTTTTGAGCACTCAGTCAAAACAAATCCACTTCAGTGATTTTGAAAAATGGGCAACTGAGAAAGAGGGTAGAGAGGGGCTAGGAAATGATGAATCTGGTTCCTCTTAGAAGAAAGGAAAGCAGAAAAGCATAGAGTTAAACATAAAGCAGAGTAGTTTGAAATAAGAGTGAACAAGAAGGTTATAAGATGTATGTCTTAGCAACAGAGTGAGGGAAGATTCTTTGGAGTATGGTTAGTGTATAGAGTAAGAGCGCTTGAGATGGTGAATGTGAATATACTTGGAAAAGAATTAAGGGTTATGTGAATATAAAGGACCAAAGGGCTAGTCATGTGAAAGGGAACGTGAAAAGAGAGGGCTGTAAATATCAACACATAAATAATATATTTAGGTAAAGGTGAATTATTGTCCAGTCTTATGAGATCTTCTCCTCAGCCTTGTAGCAAGTACTTGTGAGTTGACAAAAGTAAGTGCAGATGTTCAAATCATAGGAAAGCCAAAGGGGTCCTTAAAACTCAGGTAGGTCCCACCCACCATCTTCCAGCTGAGGGAACAGTCACTCGGCAGTTTCAGGACTTAGGGTTACAAGGCTAATCCGTAGCACAACCCAAGCTTCTGATTCCCAATTGAACGTCACTGTACTTATCTTTATCATATTCTGCTGTTTACGTAGGTTGACGGAGAGATTTTATCTATTTATTTTCAATTAATTTTTATTGGAGTATAGTTGATTTACAATGTTGTGTTAGTTTCTGCTGTACAGCAAAGTGAATTTTGCTGTACAGAGTATTGAGATGATTGAATATTGAGTAGAGTTGCCTGTGCTATACAGTAGGTTCTTATTAGTTATCTATTTTATATATAGTAGTGTGCATATGTCCATCCCAGTCTCCGAATTTATCCCTCCCGCCCTCTTTCCCTCTTGGGATGTAGGTTGAAGGGAAGATTTTAAAAGCTGGTCATTTTCCTTGTCTTATTGTTTGTCTATAAAATGTTTCTCCAAAACAGAAAAAAAAATATTTAAATGACATGTTACAGAATAAGATACGTATTGCATTAATGCTTCATTCTCCCACAGAGTTCACTGTTCTGTGTTGTTTTGTGTCAAGCATGCCTGACTCCTACCGCCAGCAGGTCACTTCCCACATTGTAGTGTTTTTTCTACTTTGTCTCCTTCTCCAGATTCAAGTTCCTTGAAAGCACCAGAGGTTGTTTTTCATCTTAGTATCTACTCGCCAAATATGGCCCTTGTCACCTAGTGTGCGCTCAGTGAATGTGTGTTAATTTGAATGTCTTTTTATGCTGTGAAGAAAAATTGGGTGTCTAAATCTATCACTATTTCTAGTCCTTAAAGCACTTTGTTATCGTTACACATTTCCAGTGAGATGTAAACAAACAGTTTGAGAAAGGACAAATAAGGGGTTTAGGCAAATTAGGGTAGATTAGGAAGCAACAAAAAAGGTTCAGCTAAAGTTAAATGAAACAGCAGGGGGCCAAATGATGCTTTACAGATAGAATATTGTAGGTCATTAGAGCTTCATAGGCAAATGTTTTCAGTTTAAGGGCTATAAAATATTTTTTTTTTTTTTTTTTTTTTGCTGTACGCGGGCCTCTCACTGTTGTGACCTCTCTCGTTGCGGAGCACAGGCTCCGGACGCGCAGGCTCAGCGGCCATGGCTCACGGGCCCAGCCGCTCTGCGGCGTGTGGGATCTTCCCGGACCGGGGTACGAACCCGCGTCCCCTGCATCGGCAGGCGGACTCTCAACCACTGCGCCACCAGGGAAGCCCTGTAAAATAAATTTTAACTGCAATTTCCTCACTTAAAAAAATTCCTCTTAAAGGAACAAAAAGAGAAAAATGGAGAAAGTACTGTTGATATTTGCTCGTGGGTTTTACTTTTTTTTTTTTTCCTTAAGCTTGATTCAAAGCAGTCTTTTCACACTCAGTCTTCTTTCCATTTACAGAAATGACATTGACCCTTTGAAGACATTTTCTTGTCCAAACCATCATAGTTTATAAAATTAAAAGTCAAGTTGACAGTCTGTCTCAGCCCTCAGCCAGATCTTCCTTGACCATCGTTCTCAAGGGATGTGTGGGGAGGTGATTTTATTGCCATTTTGCAATAATTGTATACTCTGATTTCATTCTCTAGAGCTTTTGTTTCAAGCAAGAATGTGCTTGAACTTCAAAGGATTAAATGCATATGACTTACATATTCACCAGGCAGTCACAAGAAGACACTAGTGAAAGAAAAACAGCGGAGGGGAACTTGTTTCTACAATGTTGTAACAGTTGTACGTGAGAAGAAAAAGAAGAAAGATTGCTCACAAAGCTGGCATATGCCTCAAAGAACTTTTCTCCCCCTTTAGCCTCTTTCTGTAAGATTTTTAACTCTTTTCCCTTTGAGAGAGAATACCAAATACTTGCCCTTAAGTGTAGCAAATGCTTGATGAATTAATTGGAGTCAGAATCAGAATGAAGTGAAGAAAAAGATTCTTCTTCTTTGCTGTCATTATTGATTATAGAACCCCCTAGAGAGGAATCCACTGGACATCAGCTCTGGGCGTAGCAGCTGGCCTGGGGTTGTGAGAGACAAAAGAATGAAAGTTCCCTGCCCTCAAGGAGTTTAGAAGCTGCCTGGAAGACAAAATCAATATACTTGACACAATAAGTCATGTAAACCATCAAAGTTTAAGGAACTTCTCCAAGTTCAGGACTGTTCAAAGGAGCATTGAATCTGTGGGGTTTGTTATGGTGAGTGGAATATTAGGACATGAAGAATGTGTAGGATTGGGAATGTGAGATAGAGTCTTAGTTGTTTGGCTCTGCGTCTGTTTATTTGCCTGTTTATTTATTTAGGCATGGCCCTTACAGTTGAGAAGGGAGATGATGTGATTCAGACATAGGGATGAAAGAAAATTGACAGGATTTTGTTGAGAAGCAAGAAACTAAACTGAGTGCCTAATAATGACCATTCAGGAGAAAGTGGCAAAAAATAAGTAGATAGTTGAGACTATGGAAGGCTTTGGAAGCTGAGCAAAGTTTAGATTTGATGAGGCAGAAAATAAGAAGACACTAAAGCTTTTGAGTGTGAGAATGACATCACTGCAGAGGTGTTTTAGGGAAGCATGAGGTAGCAGCCATGTGTCAGAGGGATCACGTTGGGAGGACCTAGAGGCAGAAGCTCCTTCAAGGTCAGTCACTGTGGTGGACACATTAGGGGGCTGTTACTGAGAGAATTGTAGGTAAATGGAAAAGTATGTGAGAAACAAATCCACAGAGCAAACTTACTGACTAAATACAAGCAATCAAAGAGTCAAAGATTTCACTATAAGTTCCCAAGCTTGGCTCAGACTTAAGTGGGCAGGGGGAGTGAAAAGCAGGGGTCTGATAGTGAGGCATGACCCTGCCCCCTTTCAAACATAACTCTTTAAACAACCAGTGCGAAGCAGAAATAATGTGTTTATAAGTTGTTTTTTTTTAACTAACAAAAACATTGTCATTTTTCATCATGATTTTTTAGAGGCTTTTGTAGTTTAATGAAACCATGTTAGAGGCTATTTTATTTATAACATTTAGAGGTTATACTTATATTAGCCTGTTAATGTCATTTATGCTAAATAAGTATTGAAGAAATCTTTTATGGAATGTGGAACAATGTAAGTCCAGGACAGTTTTTTATCTGAATAAAAAAGATTGATTAAACTAAAGTATCTAGAAATTGTTCTATTGTACTTCCATAAGGTGACTATCAGAGTTGCATATAGTAAGTATTCAATAAATACTCATTGAACCCATGAATGAAAACAAACCCAGAACTAGGTCATGAGGTGAACTGTACATAAGGTGAAATGAAACATTCATGGGAGTTGACATTTTTGTTGGAGATCCATCTGGAGAAGTTCGTTGGTTCCTATTTACAAGACTTTTTAGCAAGACAGGATTGCCACTGTGTGTTTGCAGTAGGAAGGAAAACAAAGTGCCCCAACACCAATCCATAAATACCCTGCAACCCTTTCAGGGACACCACAGAGGAGACGGGGTGTGGGGGGTGGGAGAGGGTTGAATTGGAACAAATGAAAATTGATTCCATTTGGCTTTGCCCTGTTACATTCTAATTTTGTGACTATAAAGAGATACTTCTCAACAATTCATAGTGTAGCTGCAAAAAAGCAGACACAGATCTGCAAATTAGAGGTCTGTTTTCTTTATTCTGGAAAGAGTTCTAGAGTATTTGGGGCGATAGAGTTCTGTTGCCTCTTGAGGACAGATTGTGAAGATCGGGGTAAAGAAATGTATAGTGTATAGAAAAGCTAGAAAATATTAGCCATAAAAAAGATGAAATTCATTCCCGTATTACTTATTTTATTGGGTCAAACATATATGGCTATCCTTTCTACATCCTTAAAAATATCAATGTTAAAAATCCTCAAAAGGGAATTCTACATTTGGCTCAAATTACTTACCACATTAAAGATGTTTTCATTTATAGTTTGTAGAAGTGAGATAAAAGAAAAAGTTACTTTTTATTTTTTTACCACGAGATTCCTCCCCCTCCTTCCCCCAACATACCTTTTATTTTTTTAAGGTGACCATATTTATGGCTTTTTGTTTATTTTGCCCCTTCGTGTATTTGAATTCTGGTCATCATTTGTGAATTGTCCACATGTATTAAAGTTCACTTTTCCTGTTTGCCATTATCATGTATTTTAGAATAGCGATATCTTTAAATTTTTGCAGAATTATTTTTTGGTTTGTTTTAATCATAAGATGTTTATGATAATTTGGTTTTAGTTTATACATCACCTTTTCCATTAGTAATGATCATGAGTTACTTCATCTACTTAGCCATGACAACAAACTTAATGGACCAAGTCATCATACATTTCTGAGATATTTTCATCACCTTGTACCAAAATCCTAAAATTCATCTGCTATGTGCATCACATGTAAGTTTTTTTGATCAAACTTAGAAAGATTATGAAAAATACAGTGTGATAGTATTGCCATAAAACTTAATCTAAGCATTTAATAGGAGACCGTTTATGTTCTGCAAGGTTTTCATTTTTGTTGATAATAATTTTATTGCTTACATGGCCTCCATAGTATCTACAAGGAAAAAGTAGTGGTCCTGGCTCATAGCTAGATAGGATTACTGGTCAAATCTTTACTCAGCAAAAATGGTTTCTGTCATCGGGTATCACAAAAAAGGACAATAGGAATATTTTATGTGCTAAAACAAAATGGCTTTTGCTATCTGGCCCTCTTTTCTAGTCCCTGTTTTACAACATTCTCATTCATTTTGACACCTCTTTACTCTCCTCTGTAACTTTGTACTCCCCCAACTCTCATCCCCAACTTTTGTCATGATCGTGACAGCCTCCAGCTTCTATGAGGTTAAGTTCTAACCTAACTTCCATTGACTTCCGTGATCATTTGACTTCTATCCCGGTTCACACTTGCTTCAGAAATCCACACCCATCTGGATGCTATGAGATCCATCATCTGACACTTGTCACTGCCTCACTGTCTTCTGCATCATTAATTTTCCCTCACCACTAGCTCATCACCATCCTCATACTGACATTCTCTACATCACTCTACATTAAAACAAAAACAAAAACAAAAACCCTCCCATGTGGGCTTCCTTGGTGGTGCAGTGGTTGAGAGTCCACCTGCCGATGCAGGGGACACGGGTTCGCTCCCCGGTCCGGGAAGATCCCACGTGCCGCGGAGCGGCTGGGCCCGTGAGCCATGGCAGCTGAGCCTGCGCGTCCGGAGCCTGTGCTCCGCAGCAGGAGAGGCCACAACGGTGAGAGGGCCAAGTACCACAAAAAAAAAAAAAAAAAAAAAAACACAAAAAAACCCTCCCATGATGCCCCAGCCACCTCCGCATGCTGTCCCATTTCTCTGATCCTTTTTACAGCAAAACGCCTCAGAGAATCATCTGCTCTTGACTCCTCCAATTCATCCATCTTCATTCTCTCTTATACCCACGTTCAGGGGGCATTTGCCTTCACCACTCCTCAAAAGAAGCTCTGGTCAAAGGCTCTAAGCACCCATTCTTCGGCGAACATCATGGTCAATTCCTAATTCTCATCTGACCAACCAGCAACTTTTAACAAGTTCACCTCTCCCTTCTTTTTGAAATGGCTCTTTCATGAGGCTTCCATACCCCATTCTCTCTGGATCTTCTACTGCATGGACTGGTCTTGCTCAGTCTTCTTCACTGGTTTCTTCTTATTTGAGGAGGGGATAGTGTGACTATTCCACCCCCGTTCAGGCAATAAAGTGGCAGCATTCCTATAGGAATTTAAAAACAGTAATAAAACTGACTAAAGTTTAGCCTGCTTGATGATTATTTTTACCACGCACTGGCAATTCTAAACAATGTCAAGGATAAAGTGCTTTGCCCTGCTGGAGTGGACTGCTCACAGCATCCCCTCCTTTGATGTGTCCTGTGTAAGAGTGTATCCTGGGTTCAGTCATGTACCCTCATGTATCCTCTAGGTGATATTATTCAATCTCATCTCAAGGACTTAAATGAGCATCTATATGTTGACCTCTTCCTACCTTCCTCCCTCCTTCCCTTCCTTCCTACATCTCCTTCTCCTTTTCTTTCTCTCTTTCCCTCGCCCTCTCCTCTCTGCCCCCACTGCCACACTTACCTACTTGACACCTTTACTTAGGTATATAAACAAAGCATCTCAAACCAAACATTTTCCAAATTACTGATTCCAAACCTTCTCCTCGCTCCCAACTTGTTCCACCTGCACTTTTCCTCATCTCAGTAAACAGGCTCTCCATTCCTCTAATTTCTTGGGCAAAAAACATTGGAATCATCTTTGATCCGTCGTCTTCTGTCACTTTCCTCATCAGACCCATCAGCAAGTTCTATCTACTCCTTCTATGAAGTATGTACCATCCCTCTACTGCCTCTTTCACCATCATCTCTCACAATATCACCAGGGCCTTATTTTACTTCTCTGTGTAACTTTATGCTGTGCCTCAAACCTCTGGAAAGTTCTTTTCCTTTGGTCACTGTTTTACTGATCACTCCAGGGTCTTGTGACTACCTCTTTGTTCTCCATCATCATCTTTTGTATTCTTTCAGTAATCTTCAAGCCACTTGCTTCTTAATTTTCCTTCCTTAGGGTTCTGTCCTCAGCTGTCCTCTTCTGTATGCTATGTGTTCTTCCTCAGGAGTGCCATCTACTCACTAGTATTAGTTATGACTTCTTCCAAATGATTTTCAACTCAGACTTCTCTTCCAGAATCTAGTTTCAGAAACTTAAATGTTTACTCATCAGCTCTCCTCTAATTCATGTCCAAAATTGAGCTCATCATCTTTTCTCTTACCCCAATCTTGGATGTTTTAACATTCCTTTTCTCCCCAATAGAATCACTATTCTTCCTTTAATCCATGATTTCTTCTAGAAGGTAATAGATGGAAGTACAATGAATGTTCCAGTGTCCTTTTTTTTTTTTTCGGTCCGCGGGCCTCTCACTGCTGTGGCCTCTCCCGTTGCGGAGCACAGGCTCCGGACGCGCAGGCTCAGTGGCCATGGCTCACGGGCCCAGCCGCTCCGCGGCATGTGGGATCCTCCCGGACCGGGGCACGAACCCGTGTCCCCTGCATCGACAGGCGGACTCTCAACCACTGCGCCACCAGGGAAGCCCCCCTTTTTTTTTTTTTAAACAACCGAACTCTTCCTCCTCCATTCCATCCCCTGCATAGCATCCCAAAGATGCAAATATGATCATGGCATCTCCTGCTTAAAACACTCACTTTGCCCAGATCAAGGGACCCTTTGCAATACTTGCATCCAGACAAAGAAGAAAAAAATTGGCTGTGTCTCAGAAACCATTTTTTTCTGCCACTAATACAGTCCAAAGAAACAATGTGCCAAATCTCATCAATCTGCTCATTAATGAGTGATTTATTAAATAAACATTTCATGGGTACGCATAAGTATTGTCTTGAAAATTCATAGCAGGTTCCAATAGTACATTTTTCCTTCTTGGCTTCAGCCTAGCCTTTCTAATCTTCCTTTTCTGGGACTATGCATACTTTCACTAACTTTCCTTCTCCAGATTTATTTTACTTATGTTTGTATCCATCATTGCCCAGGTCAATTCTTGTAAGTATAATTTGGGCTATAGGATTATATAAATTTGACCTTTCCTAATGTGGTGAAATGTAGAAAACTCTGAACAGTAATAACCCGAGGATTATTTACATATAATTTAGGGAACTTCTCCATCTTAGGTTATTGATAAATTTATTTCAACAATTACAGTGTTGATAAAAAGAATTGATTTAGTCATCTGAGGATTTTCTTTTATGGCCATGTATAATTCACAAAATAAATAAGCCTGCACATGGGAAGCAATCATTTCCCCCATATATATAACTGTATAGGATCGTTTATTATAAGTAGTAGTGGTGCCTTCCATGTCGGCGTATTTAAGACGTTCAATATTTAGAAAGTGTAGTACAAAGATTGTATTTCCCTGTCTTTCATGATCACCTGGAGGTGATGATAACAAGTTCTACTTCATCCTTACGGTGACTTTGTGAGGCAAGCAGAACAGACCACTTTATCCTCACTTTATAATAGGAAGACTGGCTCCAAAATGCTAATAGATCAGTTTAAATCTACATGGATTGAAGCAGAGTTTTAATTCTTATTTTTTTACCTTTCTCACTTAACTTGGCTTTGTGAAAGCTCTAACGTACTGTCTTCGGTTCATTAGGGATTGCTTCGGAGAAAAAAAATAAATGTTTTGTGCGTTGATGATGTTCTCAGTAGGTCATATGATTTAGGTGACTGCAGTGTAAGGAATAGTCTAGAAAATTACTTGACCCAATGTTTGTGTATAAATGGAGATTTTTTGATTTTTGGAGAATGCCACATTTGCAGACCTGTATTCTGAGATTTGACTTCTGGTTGAGTTTTTCTCTTAATATTATACTGATGGTGGGAGTTTGGAATTGGGGAGGGGAGGATCCCTCTCTTGCTAGGGAAAACCTAGGGCTGACTTGTCCATCACCACAACTCCTTTGAGTTCATCTCCTTCATTATACCTTTTGTAAATGGCCAAACTACTGTGAACTGAACAGTCTTTACAATGTGGTTCACATACCACTTTTATTGCAGCATATGTAAAATTTGCTTAGGGATAAAAAAAAAAAAGAACTTACAAACTATGCTGCTTAGGAAACCAATGTTTAGCCTTGTTAACATTTGCTATTTCTAAAATATCTACACAAATAATAGTGATCTTTTAAAGGCTTAAAACACTTAACTGATGGACAGAGAGTCCATTACATATAACTATAATCTAAAATGTCAATATACCAAATTGATGTAGTCTCTTCTTTGAATAACTTCTGTTCAGCAGTGTGGACCAAGCCAGAGAAGAATCATCTGTGAACACATCTACTAATTACTCAGTACTAGATGCTTTATATATTTATTAACATTACTTCTTATTATCCCCTGAAATCTGGGTATTTTTGTTTCCATTTTCACATATAGGATCCTGAATTTCAGGGAAGTTAAGTAACTTGCTTCTTCAAGTAGTTAGAAAGTGGTGGAGCTGGGATTCAAGCCTGAGTGTGTTTGTTTCTTAAGTCCATGGTTGTTTTTTTTGTTTTTTGTTTTTTTGTTTTTCCCTAGCACAAACATATACATAGGAGTAGTCAATATTCTTCAAATGAAATTGTTTTTGAACAACATAGGCTTCTAAGGGCCACTTAGCTATAGCAGAAGTGGGCTATTTTTATGTTACTGATGTCTTATCTTTTATCTTTGCTCAAAATTTCAAGGAAACAGAATGACTCTCAAATAGTTTTTTAAAAAATGACTATTATTTCAACACAGGGTTACTTTCTCTGGTTCTCCACAGCCAGAGTGAATGATGGTTTCATGGATAATGGTTCCAAAGAAGCATGCCCAAGTAACTCATTGAATATGATTGAAGTAAAATCTTGGGAATGATGAAATCATTGCAGATTATCATTGCAGAGTCCAGAAAACATTTTTTTAAGTTGTGAAACTGATTCAACTCTAGTATTGTTGCAGTAATTTTAAAACAATGCAGTCTTTGAGGGAAGCACCTATCATTACAGAAGTCTTTGAGGTGAAAGTGTGAGAGAAGTTGTAGAAATTTCTAAGAACCAAATAATGACTGAGATAAAGGAATGCAACTTCCCTTAGAGTAAACGATACCCTTGTAAGGGGTCTTTGATAGAGTTAAAGGAAATCGTGATAAAGATGCCCTGCTGACTAAACATTTATTTTCTTTTCTATTTTAAAAAATAACTTTGCAAGGCTTTTAACCTAATATGAGGCTATTCAGAAAACTTGGCAACTGTGGAGTAGAAAGTAAAGGATGAAAAACTAGCTATGAGATAGAAAACGAAGTGTTGAAATAAGTAGGCAGTGTTCCACATGTTCCTACTGGGTAGGCTAGGGATCCGTGTGTGGACAAGACGTGTCCCTGTGTTAATGAGAAACCTAGCCAAGCCAGCATAGTATGCTAAGGAATGAAAATCGTTTTAGACAATATAAAGAGAGATTGTCACAAATCCTATAAGGACTCGCGTCTAGATAACTGGGCAACTGGTTGATAGATGGGAATGTGCTATTATCCCTAAATTATACGAGAAGTTCAATCTTTTCCTTTCAAAATAATCAAATAAAATAGAATCTTATATGGAGAGATGTATTAGGCATTAGTAAATTTAAGAAAAAATATTTCAGTAACAGCACTTTAAAATGTGAGACCTTAAGAAGATGTATGAGTAATTTATTGAAACTAATTGATATCAGGAACTTATTAAATTCTTTTAGGTCCCATTACACTGAGGTCATAGATGATTCAAGAAGCAGAAAGAAGTGATCACACATTCCTGGCCGGGAGGCCCCAGGAGATACTACTGCCTTACTATATAAAAATAACTTCTGGGTAAAACCAGACAGGGCAGGGCAAAGGAGCTTTACTTTTTCAGAAAGTAAAAAATTACAAATCCAGCCCCATTCAGGTAATTGACACTGGAGCATCCAATGCACTTCAATCTATTACTGCCTAGAAGAACTAATTTAAGAGAAAGCACTGCAGATCAACAATGATGATGTTGCTTGGTTACTCAAAACCATTTGGTAACATGCTGAGTTGCTTAGCTTTTTTAGAAGCACACTCTTTGTATCCACATAGGAAAAGGATGGAGAAGACCACTTGAAACCATTTTTAATTGCAAACTTGCTTCAACTGGAAACAGGCTTCTCTTTTGCAACACACAAGCAAGTCCAGAGGTTTTAATTAAAATGTGAACTACCACGGTAGTAATAAATGTTGAATTTGATGTGCTCTTCTAAATATTGATCTTGTTATGGTGAATCTGCTTTGAAGGGGTTTGAGCTGTTTTTTTAGGAGGTAGGAAACTCGAAGTTTTTAGGCTTCCTGGCCCAGGAGTCCTGGGGGCTGGCTGGGGGCACCCCTGTCCAGGGGAGAGTCCAGAGCTTTGGAATCAGACTTACTCAGTTGAAATCCTGCCTTCTGCCACTCTGTGCCTTTGGACAAACGTCTGAGCTTTGATATCTCATCTCTTCCGTAAAAGCAATGGCTTTTCTGTGACAGATTTACTGTGAGGATGGAGTAAGGAAATGCATGTTACGTGCTTAGCACCTAACAGGTTTCCAACAAGTACTCACTTATTATTTTGAAACTAGAGAGCTGCAAGTATCTTCTCTGTATTCCCAGTCTGTAAGATACCTTTTACAATGAGTCACAGAGCTGAGGTAGAGAGAGGAGGGACTTCAAAAAATGGGGGGAGGAGCTAGAAGGGCTGTTGAAATTTGTGGATTCTCTTTCAGAATTTGGTCTTATTCTCCAATTATAAAATAAGAATAGGCATATATATATATATATATTTTTAATGGATGAAAGTAAAGTGGAACTCAAAATGTTATCTAGGACCTAGGACTACAGAAAATGTTTTTCTTTCTCTTTATTACTTTAGACCAATTAGCTTAATATTTACTCTGTTTGGTGGTGTATTTTTTATTTTATGTGCTAAACATTTTACTAAAAATAGTGATGCACTTGATTATTTAATGCATTAACATATCAATGGGAGGGGTTGAGACATGGACGTTTTGTAAGCAAATACTATCTTAGTACTATACTTAGCAACTTAAACATTCAACCATTATTTTAAAAATTCCAACTTCCACTGAACTTGTGCCAAATGCTTCCCAGATTTGCTGATAAGAATATAAAAAGCACGGGGCTGCTGCAATAATCAAGTGCAGATTAGATTAGATTTATTCCCAAATGACAGCAATCTTAAACTTAGAATTCTCTGTTTGTGTATCTAGACTGCTTTAAAAAATTAAAAATTCCAGATCTTGCCCTGATCATTAGATTTGTATGGATTATATAGTTTTTTTAAAGTATTATTCCAATTTGCAGGAAAAAAAAAAATCAAGATTTGCCAGATAAGAACTTGATGACTTTTGAACTAAGATTGAATGCCTGAAAGTTATCAGTTAACTTACAGAATAAATATTATTCAAACAAGGGAAGGAAAAAAGGAGTAGTGAGGTGGACAAGCTTATGAGTAGGTGTGGCAGGACAAAAAAAGAGAGAGAGTGGTGGGGGCTTTCATTCTCATAATTAAAAGGAGTAAGAACCCTAAAAATTTAGGTTTGTTTGTTTGTTTGCGGTACGCGGGCCTCTCACCGCTGCGGCCTCTCTCGTTGCGGAGCACAGGCTCCGGACGCGCAGGCTCAGCGGCCATGGCTCACGGGCCCAGCCACTCCGCGGCATGTGGGATCCTCCCAGACCGGGGCATGAACCCGTGTACCCTGCATCAGCAGGCGGACTCTCAACCACTGCGCCACCAGGCAAGCCCAAAATTTAGGTTTTAAGCATTGTCTCTGGAGATGTAACCATTTGGTTTGGGGTAAGGGAAAAGGTGATTAGCAGAACTCAGGTCAAATGAGAAAAAAGGGAAATGAGAAATAATTACAGAATCAGAAAGAAAGCCACTTTTAGGATTTAAAAAATATGGTTCAGTATATCATTGTGGTTAAGAGAGCTATTCCTGAATAAAGCTATATGGTTTCGAATCATAGCTCCGCCTCTTGCTTGAGGTGTCCTAACGCATATAAAGAGCATCAGTCAGTACCTGGCATAAAGCAAATGCTGTAAAATGGTGGTAGTGATGGTGATTGTGCTAATTAATATACTATTCCTCAGAAAATGCAGCAATTACTCCTACCTTGTGTTAATAAAAATAATTTGGTATCATTTTCAAATGTGTGATCATCACAAAATTGACAGAATAGAGTAGAATACTGAATGAATTATCAGTGGTCTTATTTTCTTTTAATAAATTTATTTATTTTATTTTTGGCTGCATTGGGTCTTCGTTGCTGCACGCAGGCTTTCTCTAGTTGCGGCAAGCAGGGGTTACTCTTCATTGCGGTGCGCAGGCTTCTCATTGCGATGTCTTCTCTTGTTGTGGAGCACGGGCTTTAGCCGCGCAGGCTTCAGTAGTTGTGGCACGTGGGCTCAGTAGTTGTGGCTTGCAGGCTCTACAGTGCAGGCTCAGTAGTTGTGGTGCATGGGCTTAGTTGCTCCACAGCATGTGGGATCTTCCCGGACCAGGGCTTGAACCCATGTCCCCTGTATTGGCAGGTGGGTTCTTAACCACTGCACCACCAGGGAAGTCCCAGTGGTCTTATTTTTAAATAGTATTAAATAAGAAAGATCAGGTGCTAGAGAACACAAGTTAGTAATCTAATTAAATCACCAGCAAGAGACAGATCATGTTAACAACAGTCAGATTTGTTATTACAGAGCAATTATTAAAGTGAAATATTGAAAGATGCTAAGTATCATTAGTAGGCTTTAAACATGTCATTTAACACAGGCAGAAAACTATAATCAGTTGATTTGATAAGTTAAAATCTCCTTTATTAAAATATTTATATCATTTGTATAAAGGAGGCACTATTGTTGAGGATCTAGAAAGAATTCTGTGGCATACTGCACTACATTCCTTTATAAAATTATTTGCACAAGTCACTCTCTTCGGAGTAGTCTCCAAGTGCCACATGATCTAATTTGTGAGATTAAATAACTGTTTTGGTTTTGACATTTTGCACATTTCCTTAAATCACTATTAAATGCAAGGATTTCAATGTGGCACCAAACTATTATTTGGTTACATTTTATATTCAAAGAATGTAATCTTTTATGAAATATCAGAAATTTCACAGGACTAGTGAAAAGTTGCTTTCTTCCCGCTTCCTTCCCACCCCTCTCCACATGCACACACTTAGTTTTCTGGCCTTTACAAAGGTAGGAAAACCTTTATAAGCTTCTAAATACTGTGGTATTAAAACTGGACACATCCAAAATTTCAGACTTTTTTACCATACTGACCTGGGTTTCATTTCAGGCTCTGTCAGTTTCAAACTTCGGGACCTGGGGCAAGTGACCTTAACATCTTGGAGCCTCCAGGCTTCTGATTTTTAAAATGAAGATTAAGCATTACCTCATGATTTTATTGTGAGGGTTACATGACTGTTTTTACACAAATAGTTTACCACAGTATCTGGCAGAGATACAAACTTAATAAGATGTCATTGTTTTCTTTTTATTTTCAGGAATCTTTAAAGAGTAGCAGTCATTTGGTCAAATTCACTTAGCTACTACTGATATCTATTTGAACAAGACTATTTAATACATTGAAGTGTGTGTGTGTGTGTGTGTGTGAAATGGTAAGGATTCTTTGATAAAATGGAATTGTTTTTTGCTAGAAAAGAGGGGAAGAAATGGTTTTACACGCACACGTTTATATATATATATATATATATACACACACACATATATATGTAAGATGACTTCTCTGTTTTTGGTATAATTGAGGAAGCTTTGAATTTAGAGTTCTGAGGCTCTGGGAAGCTTTTATAAAATTCTCATCTTGAGATTCATCTGTTTCAGGATATAGGGTGCGGTTTAGTATTTTGAATAAAGGTATCCTAGGTGACTTTGATATGCCTCACTTTGTCCTAAGTTGAGAATCTCTTAAAATGAAAGCTCTCAAGGAACTCACAGTTTCTTGGGGAAATAGACATGAATCATATAAAAGTTATCACAATACATCAAAAGTACTGAGACATATGTATAAGCTAATTGTTAATGAAAGCACAGAGGAGGTGACACTTGCTTTAGGTATTGAGGGAAGAATGAGAGTTTAACAGGAGAAGAAAACAAGACATTCAAAATATAAAAGGAACAATATTGATCAAGGAATAAAGGTATGAGAGATTGCCAGGAGGAAGAAGTGGCCTTCTTGAGAGACATATTGATTGGACACGAATGTTGTGAGTTTTTGGAAGTTATTCCTTAATTTATAAGCAAAGACTGATGACAAATTCTTTTTTTCAAAACTAATTTAAGATATAGTTACAAGATAATTGTTTTTTGTTGTTGTTGTTGTTGTTTGGGAAAGGGCACTGGGTATTTATTATGATTGTATTGTTTTTAAATAGTTTACCATCAAAGGCCAAAGGTTTTGTAGGTAGCAGGAAAAACAACTAGTGAAGGCAATAATAGTGCTTTGGTGTGCACTTCTATTTTAAAGGTTAATTATTTGTTTAATTAAAGCCCTCAGAATCAACCACAGATGCTATTGCCTAGAAATATTAGATAAACTTGAGTCTATTTAACAATGTAAGGATTGTGTGACAGCTTTTTTATCCTCTCAACGAGATACGGCGTTTTCTCATTTTAAAGACCATATCAGGGGCTTCCCTGGTGGCGCAGTGGTTGAGAGTCCGCCTGCTGATGCAGGGGACACGGGTTCGTGCCCCGGTCTGGGAAGATCCCACATGCCGCGGAGCAGCTGGGCCCGTAAGCCATGGCCGCTGAGCCTGCACGTCTGGAGCCTGTGCTCCGCAACGAGAGAGGCCACAACAGTGAGAGGCCCGCATACCGCAAAAAACAAACAAACAAAAAAAAGACCATATCATATTTTCCCTTTATTTGGATTATTTTCTCTTATGGTTGTTGATTATTTATGTAGTTATATCTGTATTCTACAAATGAGGGAATCAGGGCTTAAAGAGGTCAAGTAATATACTGAAAATCCAGTGCTAGGGTCATGATGTTTACTCAAGCAATTTTACTTTCTTGAATGATAGCTCTTGAGATATTATGAGATATTAGATTGGAAAGACATGGAATTCCAGAGATTGTTGTGGAGGCTATTGAAACTGTCAGGAAAGAGATGATGACAGAAGAATAGAGAAACAGACGTGACAAGAGACTTTGTAAAATGGAATCAACGCCATGTGTTGAGTCAGTAGAGAAAGAATACGGTGTGGAAAGTGATTTCTGAAGTCTAGTTGTTTTTTATAGATTTCCCTACGACAGGGAACCCAAAGGAAGAATGGAGCTAGGTGAAACCTATGATTTCTGTCTGGGGATAAGTTTAGCAAACAGCAAACATTGCCGGCACTTCTGCTCTGGAGCTCACCTAAAAGATCAGAATAAAGATGTGGATTTATTGATGACTTGGACATATTCTTCAGGTTTCTTCAAGTGCTTGTTTTTTGCTTTGGTCTCTCACATCAGCTACCATATATTGAGTATTTTTTTTCTTTTTTTTGGTACCTTGACAGAGAAGTAAAAGTATGCTCATAGTTTATGTAATGTGCCATTGTCATTACAACATGTAGGCTTGGCCAAATAACCAAGTGGGAAAAATCAGAATGAGCCTTTCTTGTTTCCATATTTTATCTGTATTATTAAATTCACTGTGTGCTGCTGATTATTGAGAATTAGATCTAATCTTGCCACTCCCTGGGCTCATTTTTCCAGCCACTAGGATGTAAGGTGTGCCAGAGATTCACCTGAGTTCTGCCTGAGGCTTATCTCTTTGAAAGCCAAATTTTGGGTTCTTGTGATACTGGCTGACACTGCAGAGCTGAACATGGCATGCTGATTACCTTTCACTCTGATGTCCTCTGCAGAAACTGCCTCTTTGGGAGCCAGGACCTGTGAGGATGATCTTACAGAGCAGCAGTTGAGAGCGACCTCAGGTAATTGGTCTTATTCTTGTCTGTCTTGAATGAGCTACATTTGTTACTCTCATAATTTATGTAATGAACTATCTCTGGAACTGCTCTAATTAGAACTGATCAGATCCCTCATACAAATAATTTAAATCCTATATAGAATATATCAATATTATATATAATAAATTAAATATTGGCTTGGCCAAAAAGTTCGTTCGGATTTTCTGCACGAGCGGACGAAAACCCAAACGAACCTTTTGGCCAACCCAGTATATGATAAATAAATTAAATCAAATGTAGCCAATATTTGGATGCATATGTAAAGCAATTTCTTAAAGAACAGGTAACTTACGCTGGATAATTTCTCACATCTACATTTACACACAATGAAGTTTTACCTAAATGGTCAGTTTTACACAATGTATAAGTCAATAAGCTGGGTATTATTTTTCCCCAAGTCAAACAACCTGGATGGTGGAGTTAGTTTTGGTAATTGATGAGTTGATTGGATTTTTACTGCCCTGTCAATACAATCACTAGTTCCTGTGCTTTGCGTGCTTATGCGTGTGGTAAAAGAAGGAGACTCTGCCTTCTTAGCATTATATGCAGATAATTTAAGGGGAATTTCACCCATGTTGCTACAACACACCTCATTTATTTCTGCTGTATAAACATGATTCCAGTTTCCAGATTTATACAGTTGGAATAATAATGTGTTATACAGAATAACAAAAACATGATTATAAAAAGTCCTTCAGGGGCTTCCCTGGTGGTGCAGTGGTTGAGTCCGCCTGCCAATGCAGGGGACACGGGTTCATGTCCCAGTCAGGGAAGATCCCACATGCCGCAGAGCGGCTGGGCCCGTGAGCCATGGCCGCTGAGCCTGCGCATCCGGAGCCTGTGTTCTGCAACGGAAGAGGCCACAACAGTGAGAGGCCCGCATAACGCAAAAAACAAAAAACAAAATAAAACAAAATTTACATCTTCACTTCAACCTCTGTGAGAAGCTTTATATTTAGATATTCCCATGCCTTCTGAATATTTTCATAGGGATGTTCTACAGGGAAGTCAAATATAACATATTCCAAATTGAACTTCTCTTTTCTGCAAAACCATTTCTTCTCCTCTTTTAATTGATGACATCATACCATAGACCTAGTTACCCCAAGCAGGAAAACTAGGGATCACCAGTTTAACTCAAAGTTGCCAGGAACTGTTGGGCATAGGTTATGAGTAAGGCAAATGAGTTCTCTCATTTTTAGACAATATTACTATACAAATAAATGTTATTTTCAGATTGCAACAAATGTGAAAAAAGAATTAAAAGAGGTAATGTGTAGAGCAGAGTTTCCCAAAGTGTGGGCCCCTTAAAAGCAGCATCAGCCCAATCTGGGAACTCGGAAGAATGCAGATTCTTAGGCCCCATCCCAGACTTACTGAATTAGAAACACTGAGGATGGGGCCCAGCAGTCTGTGGTTTAACACGCCCTCCAGGTGACAGTGATTCCCACTAAAGTCTGAGGACCCCACCTGTGTGACAGGTGATGTACTACCTTAGAAGCAGTGGTCAGAGAAGTTCTCTGAGGAAATGCCAGGTGAGCTGAGTCCAAAATAATGAGAAGGACCCAATTAGGGGAAAGGCTTTACAGACAGAGGAGGGGAAGAAGTTGGTGATAGTCCGTGAAGAGAAAGAAGGCTGACCTGGAGAGAGATGAGTGAGTGGGGAGGAGAACAATGTAAGATGACGTCATAAAGGTAGGCAAGGCCTGATTATTTCAACCACAGTAAGGGGTTGTTATGTATGTTATTTTAAGCAAAGTAGGAAGCCATGGCAGGCCTCAAACAGGAGAATAGCTCGATTTTATTATATTAAGGTATGCAGAATAAATTGTGGGAAAGCAAGAGCAAGTCTTCCCCAGTTTTGAGACCATTGCAAGATACAGGTAAGTGACTAAGGGTACTGGCAATGGAAATGTAAAGAAATAGATGGATTTACTGTATGCCAAATACTTTGGAATTGGAATTAATGGGACTTGCCAATGGATTGTGTACATAAGAGAAGGAAAGAAAGAAGTCAGTGATGACTCTTGCTTTTTGTGAATGGTGGTACCATTAACTGAGGTGGTGGAGACTGGGGAGAAACAAAGTGAAGTATGTTGAAGGGGGATTAGGAGCTCTGATTTGGGCATATTAAGTTTGATATGCCTTCCAGACATCCAAATGGAGATATAAAATTTAAAGCAATGGATCTGGATGAAATCACCTAGGGAAATCATTATTTTTCCTCAAATCAGACATTCTTTGTAGATAAGAGAATAGGGCTTAGGACAAATGCTGGAGACACTCCAATATTTAGATTTTTAATGGAGGAGGCCCCAGCAAAGGGGAATAAGGGGGAACTTTCAGAGGGGTACGACGAAAATCACAATAGTCTCATGCCAAGAAATTCAAGAAAGGGATGTTTTTCAAGGAGAAAGGAGTAGTAACATCTATTGAGCAAAGTTAAGTAAGATGCAAACAGAAAAATGGCCATTGGATTTCACAGCATGGAAGTCATTGGTGGCTTTGAGAAGAGGAATGGATGTGAAGCCAGGCTGGAAAGGGTTGAATAATGAATGTGATTTAGTAGAGAGAGAAGATGTGAAGCAAAAAACAAACCAGACCAAAACCAAACCAAATCAAACAAATACTCCTTTTAGGTTTTATTGAAGGGGAATAGAGCAATGGGATAGAGTCTGGACTTCTCCTTTTCTTCCCCATTTTGCTTCCCAAATGGAACTCAGTGTTCCAACTAACAAGTATTGCCTGCCTTCTATAATTCCAGGCACTAATCCTGGTGCTTCTGGCACAGTGACAAATAAGACAATCACTGTTTTCAATAAATGTGTACCTATTAGAGAAAGTAGGTAATACGCAGACAATTTCCACATACTACGGTAAGTTGTTTGACACCAGTGCACAAGAAAAAGAAAAAGAAATTTATCCAGAAACATTACTCCTAGTTCAATATTCAGGGAAGATTTTTTTGAGAAATAAGCAATTAATAATGATACAGTTAGCATTTTTTTAATACTTATTTTGTGTTTTGCTCTGTGCTGACTGATTTTTATACATTATAACAAATCCATGAGGTGGGTATTATTAACTCCAGCTTTACGTATGATGAAACTGATATTTCCCAAGCTAGGCTTAAAGGAAAGATGGGAATTATACAGTGGAGAAAAGTTGTTCTAGATAAGAGAAAGAAACAGAGTGGTGTGTCTTATAGGAAGGAAGAGAGCATTAATGACTATTGCGTGTGTCTAAACAGTGGTGCACAAAATGTGGTTCTTGGACCAAAAGCTTTAGCATCACCTGGGAACTTAGAGATGTAAATTCTCAGGCCTTACTCTAAACCTACCAAGTCAGAAGTTCTAGGGATAGAGCCCAGCAATCTGTGGTTTAACAAGTCTTCCAGGTGGTTCTGGTGCCGTAAAATTTGAGAACACTGTACTTGAGAGTTAAATGCTAGGTAGGAAGTGAAGAAAGATGAGACCAGATTGGTAGACAAGGACCGGCTATTCTTGCCCTGTACAGAAGATTGAGCTTTTTCTTTATGTGATGGCAGTCACTGAAAGATTTTAAGTAGAGAAGTCAAATTTAAGTAGATCATATAAAGGATAAATTTGGAGGGAGTGGGGACTGGACAGGGAGACAATGAAGGGGCCCAGGAAGGAATTCTTGTAAGCCAAGTATCTAGAATAGATGCTCCATAAAAAAAACTACAGATGTTTGAGTCACTAACCTCTGCTTCCTCTTTACACGGGCTTAAAAAGCATGTGGTGTTTTCCTTAGAAGAGTCAGAGGGTTTCCAAACCCAAGTATAATAAAGCAATGGGAACCAAGCAAAACTGGTGTTCAGATCAGAGGCATGTCACTGAAGCCGATTTGCTTCGAAATTATATAATTTTGTAGAATAAATTGATAGTGATTTTCCAATCATTTTTTATTATTCAAAGGAAAATAAGCTACTCATTCAAAAACTTTTCTTTTAAACATAGTTTATGTGTAACTTATAAGATCATCATTTTAGTATGATAAAAATGCTAGGGGAAGTTAACTGTACTGTACTTTTATAGTATATATGACTATAGTATTATTTTGTCTTCTTCCTATTATTTTGAAACGTTTTAAAATAAAAATGTTTTATCATTTATCTGAAAATTGGGAAGTTCTATACCCTAATGTGCATTTAAGCATAACTACATTCATATCATAAAGTTTAACATGTGAATAGTATAGTTTTTATTTTCCATGAAGCAAAAGGATAATTGAAATATATACAGTGTGAATACAACAATATTATGAAATGCTATAATACTTTCATTATTATTAACATGTTAATAATTATTATTATTAACATGTAACATGTTGAAGAAATTTATTGATGAAAATGAAAACTGCTTTAGCATCTTTATTTGGGAATTTTATGTAATTTAGTATCCTTATTTTGGAATTTTATGTAATTTCCCTCAGTTCTAAGACATCCCTTTAATATATTTAATGTCATATGCTGTTTTCCTTCTTTCATAAAATTGTCTTCCTTTTTTCATAAGCATCTTACATTTTATGGCATTTTACAGTTGATGAAATGTGGTACTTGAAAATTATTCAATAGAATGTAGCCAACTCTTGCCCTTGACCCCAAATCCAACCTACAAGGTTTTCTAGAAAAAGTGGTTTCTCCATGTGAATACTCTTGACTCTGAAGCCTATTTATAAAATGAATGTCAAATTTATTTCAAAAACCCTCTTTAAGAATGAAAGTGACTTTTTACTTCTGACTTGTAGGAAACTTTATGGTGTACATAAGTTACCCTTTGATTCTTTTTTACGTGATTAAAAATTCGCCAAGTTCTATGGCTCCAAAGAGCCTACCTGTAATAAACAGCTTTCGCCTTCAAAACCACAAAACAGGTCTGAATTGCTGGAGCATTAGAGCTAATTGACTGCCTACTTCAAAGGAAGAACAAGAAAAGTGTGGGCAGTCACAGAAGCAGAGGCAGTGCCAGCAAATCCACCTCTGGAGGTTATGAGCTGTGGCTTGGAGGAGCCGTGCAAAGTTATGGCCTCAGAACTGCTGTTTGCGATTAAGTTGATGGGGAGAGTCTATCCCACAATCTCTCCCTGCTGCTGACACAGAGTCTTTGTTCACATTCAGATTTCTCAAACTGTTGCCAGGGTCAGGCTGAGGTCAGACACCACAGTGATGTATAGAAGAACTTGTCTGGGAATTCCTCTCACACTTAAGACACATACCAGAAACATGAAGAAGAGGATCCTGCAAAAACTGTCTGATGAGACGCAGATGATACTGTAGTTTTTCTTTTCGTACCTTCATAATCTTCGTTTTCTTCTCCTGACGCATAATGTTTTATGAACATGAGTTGGCGATAGCCCTTACAATTTTCTGTCCCCTCCAGATAAGGACATTCAGTAGCACTCTGATGCTTCATTTTCCAGCCCTGGGGGAGAGGTCCAGTAAATCTACTCCAAGAACTCTCGCATCCCTTCTGCCACGGGCCGTCCGTAGGTCGCGGGCCTGACTCTGGATGTCACGTCACGTGTGTGGACTTGGCGGGGACACAGCCTAATCTAGTCATGCTCTCAGCCTCCCAGCCTCCCAAACTGAGCCAGGCCGCTGTCCCCACCCAGCCTGGGCCCCTGCTGGGAGGAGGGAGCCTGGGTTTGATCAGTGATTATCACCGACAGGTGAAAGCAGGCTACAGCCAGGAGGAGGGTTGATTCTTCCTTCTTCAAGTACAATTTCCACATGTATTGAAAGGGAAGCTGCCCCCAAACCCTCCGATGACCCACTCCTCCCCAAGGACCTCCCCTCTGCTTTTGTGCAGTGGCAAAGTGCAAATATGGAATCAAGAGATTTGTATGGTGCCTTTGAGGACTTAACAGTCGAAACAAACTCTGGTTTCAAATGTATTAAGCGTCCTTGTTTTTCCCCTTAGTTTTTTTTGGAGTTTCCCCCATTGAGCCCAGAACTGGCCCCCCTCTGTTGTTTTCTGCTCTCATAGTTGTAGAGCATGGCTGGCAAGTGAGGCACTAAATAGCGATTTTTTCTTTTTTTTTTTGGTGCTCAGCTGCTACATATGACAGTGGATATTTCATTCTGCTGTCAGAACGTTATTAAAAAAACATGGGGTGTGGAGAGGGCCATGATTTCCCCTTTCAATCACTATAGCATTTGCAATGAAAATTTTATGCAGTGTGTAATTTTCAGTTAATGCTTGACACTTAAAATGTCCGGAGCTGCGTTTTGTACGGTTCTTGAAGGGTTAATTGTATCATGTTCTCTGCATAAAAGCTCTGCTTATCAAAAGCAAATAGAAGAGTGTATGCAAATGGGTGTCGATGACCTTTTGCCTTTCCAGGGTTAATTTATATGGTCATTAAAGATTTTATGAAATTGAGTAGCCTGGTGCTTCTAATCCCATTTTACCTTCTTCTCCTAATTTATGTAATTCCTACCTGAACAGGGAAATATGATTTTTATTTTTTGTGCTGCAATGAGAACAGCATGCCATGCTGTGGGGAGTTGTGAGTCTGGTTATCTGGCATTACTCAGATTGCTAAAAATTCATTAAAATGCGACATCAGCACAGTGAGAGACAAATGATCGCAGGATGAAAGAGAACAGTGGGCCTTTCACGGATTAGTGCTACACAGACCCAGCATAGAGGCTAACTGCATAAACAGATTAATCCACCAGCAGCGGCATAGCTAAGATTTACAGAATAATTAAATAGGGTTGAGTTACTATGAGGATTTCCATGTAATCTAGCTGGTGTGAAACCCGTGAATGAGGTGTGGGGTGATGTGGTTGTCATAGAAGTATACCTTTTTCTGTCCTATGCCCTGTATAGCTCCCCCTATAGAAAAAATAAAATAAAATCCCAGTGTAACTGAAGTTTTGAGATCTTACTCTGACAAATTCCAAAGAATTCCTCTGGGGTCTAAGGGCTGAAAGGCAGGAGTAACACCTGTCTTACATTTAACCCATCATTATCACATTATTGAACTAAGAAATTTTTCTGAGAATTTGGTTCATTCTGCCATTTATTCAAGTCCATGCAGCAGTGGGTTCATGTAGCTTAGAAGGTTCTACTATTGAAATTACAAAATTGCCTTACATCCATGTTTCAATCTTTTCTATCTTAAACTGTACTTCTTTGAAAAGATTTCTTTTTAATTTAGTACAGGCACATTTTCTCAGTGGATATAAAAGAAGTTGCTTGAGATTAAAAAATAACAAAACAAAACCTGCATTGGTATAGCCAGCAGGTTCTAATAGTGACTTTTAATAAATTCATGCTCTTTTTTGAGAATGAATGTCTGCAAATGATTCACAAATAACAAAGTTCTTAAATGGTCACATAGTTTATTTTCATGTGTGTTTTTCTAGGGTTTTCCATCCAACTGACTGGTCTGTCTTTCTTAACAGAAGAACAAAGTGAGGAGACAGAAGGAGCTATTAAACCTACAGCCGGGGCTGAGGATGATGAGAAAGACACAAGTGAAAGAGACAATAATGAAAGCAAAAACTCTAATAAAGACTCTGGTAAGATGCTAGAATCTTTCACCTTTCCTTCCCCCACCTCCATTCCCTGCAATCTGCTCTTCCTTCACTGCCCCCCCCCAAAGCTTATTAAAAGCTTTTATTCATTTTAAACTGTCTGAACATTCCCACTACTATTCATTGCATGTGCATTTTGCATGTGATTTCTATCAGTAGCCTCCCATTGACCTATTTTTAATCATAACCATCTGACAGAATAGATGTGGATAAGTTGAAGAATATTGCAGGACGACCAGCGAGATTATTTTTTAATCAAATCAGTTTGTGTGCTTGTAATTTTTTAAGCGCCTTTCATTAATCTTAGCTATACTTGTGATTCCTCTGATGGCATATTAATTTTTCATAAGCACAGGATTAGATATCACTTGAACTTTTTCATTCAATCACATGTGTTCCCCCCCTCCCCAAACCACATAACCTTAAAAATAAATGTTATTTTTCCTTGCTTTTTTACAACTTACACTCAGGAATTTGCCCTTTTTAAGGGCATCTATTTGAGGCATTTCAAACAAAATCCAGTGAAAAAGTTTACAGATGATTCAGCCTAAGAAGAGGAAATATCATTGAGAAGGGATTAGGTGCTGGGTAATTTTGATCTTCTAGAATAGACAAATCCCAGTAATGAAAGCTACTGTCTTTGAAAACAAACCTTCGTGTCATGACATTTACTTGTGCACAAACAAACCCTAGGCCAGCATCTGGTGTGGATACCTAAGGCTTTTTCTGTGTTTGATTTGGCAAATATATGACTTCATCCATGCTTTGTATGTATGAGATGGAAATCTATGGTCCCAATGAATATTACATTGGCTACTTTTGCTGCACGCTATACCTAGTTTTATTATGTTGGACTCATTGAAGCAGAAGAAGTGCTGAAACGGGTTCAAGCCTATTAGTTTCAGGTAGTCATCTATCTTTTCCTTGAATTCCAATGACAGCCGCATCTAAAGAAGCTTGTTTTCTCTGTGAAGACATTGGGTTGGGCAGAAAATATCATTTTCACTTGCAAGTTTATTTAAACCTGAATTATCCCATATTTGTGATTCAGTCTTTGCATATCTAAGTTTTCCATTCCCTTCAAAAATTATTTGAAGGGCCTCCCTGATACCCACCCCACACCGTTCAATGCTGAGTTTGTCTCCGGAGTCCAGTGAGAAGAGTGCCATTTAAATTTGGGTCTAGGATATAGTGGCTAACATATGATTCTAATTTGATTTAAACAAAGAAGATCTAAGGTTGGTTTTGAGCCTAAAGCAATGTAAAAAAAAAAAAAAAAAAAAAAGATGCCCTAGCTGTATATTAATACAGTTCCTGAGGTCACTGACAAGGAATTTGAAGTACCTTGTGATCAGTTAAGGTCAAGGGTAGTGCCATCTAAGCTTCATTTGAAAAGAACTGGCAATAGCAAGGAAGTCAGTTTAGGTCTAGGATGGACCTCATCAAGGCTAGCTGATGGACTGCTTCAGGGAGGGCAGGATTCTGCTACCTTCAGTGGTGATTTTCTCACAGTGGTGCCAAAAGAGATTGCAGACCATACACCCACCCAACCCCATTCTTCAGAAGAATGTGTAAAACACACAGGACATTGGTGTTCGTTGAGTGTTCACGTAATACATAGGAATGTGACATTGTGCTTGGCTTTAAGTAACTAATACCTTGTAAAGGATGCATTGTGGGAATCTCTTGAAAATGGCTCCAGTCTCACCAATGAGGCAAGAGTCTTACTTGGAACATACCACAGATGCAAGGGCTCTATCTCCACCAGCCCGGTTTACTGCTCTACATAAATAATGGGCTCAATCACTCCTTAACGGCCTGATGAGTTATTGTCTTTTCTTGGGCATCTAATTGTACCATCTAGACAGGACTCGGCATGTGAGAGGATACAGACCATTGGATAATGATAGTTTTCTAAAACACATTTTTATCCCTGCAGAAACGCCTCCCCAACTACATCTGTAGGGATAAAAATGGGCTTTCGTACCAACTCAGAGCAATTACTGAGATGCTAATATTTAGCCTTGAAACCTCTCAGACACCAAGACAGTTATTATTGACAACTAACATGAACTTTTAACAAAGTTTTCTGCTTTCTACATTGAATCTGATTAGGTGAAAAAATTATTACGTGGATTTTTTTCCTTGTAAGTATTTCTAATGACTGAATGAGCACTTATGTATATATTGGTTTTCTTCCTGATGTCAGTTATAAATGTCAAAAGTACTGGCAAATTTATAAGTTAATCACTATCTTAATGTGTTAGATGGGAAAACAGTGTGACCCCACTTTAACACAGAATTTTTTAGACAGGAAGGAATTAACACATGTTAGGAAGATGATGTTTGTATAAGCTGTTGTACTGTGTTGCTGACATTAATCTCTAGGACTAGAGCTTTCAAAATGAGACTTGGCAATATGCAAGTTATATTTGTTGAATATTCATTCATAATAGAAAAGCCTCCTAATGCCTCATTTATATTGTCATTTAAATCTAGTGCCACTTTAGATTAATTATAATCCAAATTATAGCTCTGTGCACTACAAGAATTAATATAGAGTTTATCCAGATTAATATATTTGCATTGAAAATGTAATATGTCTCTGCCACGGCTAAGGGGACCACTTTTTAATAAGGGAGTAAACATGAGGAAAGATGGAAATTAACCTTCATTATTGCAATTAAAATTATCCTTTCATTCTAGTCTCATTAGAAAAAATACTGTACTGGTAATTATAATTTAGGCTTATTTGGAGTTGAATACCATCTTCTGTTATATCCAAGTTTTATAGTATTCAAACTTTACCAGATACATTGATTCATAAATAATAACTCAGCATTTTGTTATTTTTTTCAAGATTTGCTTTGAGTACACATGTGTTATTGGATTTTCCTCACTTGTTTTTTTTTTTTCCCTCACTTGTTATGAATATAAACCATTTTACAACCTTCTGTATTTTAGGGATTGAAAATTTATTAAGTAGGCAGCATCTGAATTGAAATGAATTATGTCATTTTTATATTAGTAATCTCATGCAAGTTAAATAATCCCATAACTGACAGATAATCATTGGCTCATTTATTTGGCAGTCCTTATTTGTAATTAGGCTTCATGTTTTAGTTAAAAATGCATTAAAATTACATTTTTTTTGAGGATAGTGTGATGGCCTTAATAACACAAAATGAATTATGATCTCATTTCAAAATTTTGTCTAAGGTAACAAACTGTTTATTTCAAGTAAAGTTGTAAACATAAACTATGAATAATCAGACAACTTAAAACCTTCCTAAAATTAATTGGCCTTTACTTAATATAAGATATTTCTAAGATAAAACAATTCAGAGAAAGACCCCAGAGTTGATTTCCTATAATTTACCAGGGAGGCCATAATACCTGAGATGGTACCCCTTTGAGTAGAAGAGGCATGCATGCATAAAATATAATGTCCCTCATTTTTGCAAGTAATCCTGGTGACCTGTTTTATCTTCAAGAGTCTGTTTTTGTCATATGTTATTGCATCTTAGCATTCTCTGCTGTTGCTGCTGCTTCTTATCAGTGACACACATTTCTGGGGTGCCTAGCTTGAGTTAGGGGGTCTCGACTTTATTTATAACTTCTTCTCAGTTTAAAATAAGATGATCTTTAGGAAGTTCCTAGCTTACATTAAGATCATGGTTTAATTAACTAAGTTAATTAACAAAAAAATCTCGAAGCTGACCCATATATTGGGTGGAATACTATATCCAACAGTTATTTCGATGGCTATGAAATAGTGACCCTAAAATTTAACTCTTGATGCAGTGTGAATGTCCCTAAATTCAAAAGCAATTATATTCTTGATGATATTAATGTACATAAAAATAATATGGATTAATTATATCAAATATGTATACCAGTGTAAAGTCTTAGTAAAATGTTTCAAACCTTGAAATCAATGTTCTTTTGACCTTTATAGTACTACTATTAGAAGATATATGCTTATAAAAATAAGGCCACACTTATACATTGAATAGATTCAGAAGTTTCTGGAAGGTTTATTCTGTTTTTGATGTTCCTAAGGCCTGCAAGCAACAAGAGTTGTGGAAATTCTCATTTACCTTGTGTGTGACAGTCTTTGACACCATAGGGAACTGGACCAATTTATTATTTGGTCATGTCTGATTCTCTCATGTACACAAAAGAATGATAGGGGAATATGACATAGTATTATTTTCTTAAGGAAGCATATTCTTACTCACTATTGGGAAACTTTTGAAGAAAAATCTTCCAGTCTCACAGGAAAAAAGCAGCTGATAGACATTTGCTGACTTAAATGACAATCATTTTCTACAACTTGATCTGACACCTGAATCAGTAAATTTTATTTGCAAACTTTATATATCATATTGTTTTCTTAAGTGTTTATTTTTAACACTTTAAAAATGATAACACAAAATATATTCTGCTTTGAGAATTTTGCTTTAGATGAAAGACATCTTTTTGATACCAGAATTAATTATGAAATAAACATTCTTGTTTTTGACATATCTTTGGATATCAAATACTTGGATCTTGTTTAATAAATGTAATAAAATTCTTTAGTCTATCTCAGATTTAAGTTCATCCAAATTCGATAAATTGTTTTTTCAAATATCTAGAAAGAATCTAAATTTCTCTAAGGTATCTGTATATATAGGACAAATGTACCAATTCAAATAAAATCTAGTGTTTGTAAATCTAGAAATCAGTAGCAGTGCAATTGCTTTGGAAATGTAACACTAATTCTGTACCTACCGCAAACCCCAAGGGAATAAATTATTGTCATTATGTCATTTAAATTCTAGTTTAATTTTGGTCTCCTCAGAGTCAGATTTACTTTTAAATTTCTTTCAGAGTTTGGGATTCCTAAAATTATTTATATGGTACAAAACATGCATCTCCATCCAGGAGAGGAAAAGAATGTATTTTTTGGTTCATTTTTACTTTGTTTCCATAACATCCTTGACCTTATTTTTAAATTAAAACTGGGTTATTTTGCAATAAGGTATAATTTGTTCATTTATATGAACCGTATGTGGATTGAAAAAAAATCAAGATAAATCTTCATGCACAGCATACAATCAGATTACGCCTAGACTCTATATTTACGCGGGGTCTGATAGCAATCAATGGTTTAGCTTCATTGCATTTCAAGATGTATTTGCACCCAGTTGTCCAGTGATAGTGTCCTCACCCTGGAAATAATTTAGTTGCAAATTGACTGGAAGATGGTGAAAATTGAAAGTTAAAATTAGAAATACTCATAATAAACAGCAGAAAAAAGGTCAGATGATGCCGCGCTATGATGAGATTGGAATGGCTGGTAAATGAGGTTTTGTGTTTGTCGTGAGATGTATGTGACATGCCTACCCAATGTCACTGTAATATCCAGCCTCGCAGAGGAGATTATCGGGAAAATTGATGCTGGAAAGAATTTTCTGTTAGATTGGAAAATTAGAATCACACTCTCTCCTTTGATGTGTGTGAGGCTTCTATACATAATGTTGCTCATCTAGGCAAAATTTTAAACCGTCTTTTAACACCGAATATTCAGATTAACCTCATAAAACAATTGTCTTCTTGATTTGGACTACAATGTTATGTGCACAGCCAACTGCTGAAACATCTAAAGCAAAGAATAAATCACAAAAAACAGCAGTGGATATGTAATGTATAGTTTTAAAATCCTACATTCACCACGTAAAAACACGGTTTTCATTTGTGAATTACAACTAGTCAGCTCTTCTGAGAATTTTGAAATGTTTTCAGTGTCCCAGAATTTTAGAGAAGAGATAGGTAATTAAACATTAGCAAAAATAATTATTTTCTAACTTAGCATTTGCGAATGGGAGTAGATTTGCTTTAATGTGATAAAGCCGTACTGAGACACCAGAGAGCACGTGTTATTGATGAATCTTTCAAGGTCACCTACGGTTATCAAAATATGAGACAGGAGCACATTTTAAAATATATAAAGTCCACTTGGTTAGGGGACAAAAAGAAGTGTGATTTTTGTCTTTTGAGATTAGCATCATATAAAAGTGCTTTTCTTGTTCTTTGGTAATTCAGTGGATTTAGAGCCAGAGAGATTTGGAAAACATAATTTTTCTGATATCGACATTGTTTAGTCTTTTAAAATTGAAGTGTCCTATTCTTTTTTGGGAATCAGGAATAATCACACCAGAAAAGGAGCTAAAAGTCAGTGTGGCAGGGGGAACCCAGCCACTCCTGCTGGCAAAAGAAGAGGATGTGGCAACAAAAAGATCAAAACCTACAGAGGACAATAAATTCTGTCACGAGCAGGTAAATGTGTTTTCTTTTTCCCTGTACTGTGTAAATATGTTTTTATTATTATTATTATTATTGCCCTTGATAATTTTAGAGCCTCCAAACCATTCCATGCTGTTGAAATGTATGTAGACACTGATTGGCAAGGTAATTAACTCATGGTGTGACTTCTAATGCTCTGAAGTCATCAAAATCCATTAACTAATAGTGACCATGTTTATTCAATATTTTCCAGTTCTATCAGTGTCCTTATTGTAACTACAATAGTAGGGACCAAAGTCGTATCCAGATGCACGTTCTGTCACAGCACTCAGTGCAGCCGGTCATCTGCTGTCCCCTCTGCCAGGACGTCCTCAGCAACAAAATGCACCTCCAGCTGCATCTGACGCATTTGCACAGTGTGTCTCCGGATTGTGTGGAGAAGCTGCTTATGACAGTAAGGATACCAAATGTTGATGCATATGTGACATAATCTCTGTAAAGGTATCAACACAAAATCTGTAATTATTGTTTGATAGAAATTTATTTCTTCTGTGTAAGAGCATCAAGCTCTTACTGATTATGTGGTAGGAATCACAAGTAAAGGTGCCTTTGTTGTCTCTTGTGCTTTGGAATAAACCCCAAATATGATACAAGGCATAGCTTATTCAATAACACAGATTTTGCTGACTTCTTCTCATGCCTGTAATGTTAATCAAATGATTCATGTGGGTACCTTGAGTTTCATATTTTCTTGGCTATCATTTCTTGGTTACAAAAACTTTCAAACCATATTTCTTAAATGTTTTCAATTTTTGTTGGAGTATAGTTGATTTACAATGTTGTGTTAGTTTCAGGTGTACAGCAAAGTGAATCAGTTATACATATACACTTATGGATATACATATCCACTCTTTTTTAGATTCTTTTCCTATATAGGCAATTACAGAGTATTGAGTAGAGTTCCCTGTGCTATACAGTAGATCCTTATTAGTTATAAACCATATTTTTTAAAAAAAGAAAAGAAGAACACTGCATCACAATGGCATTGATCCGAAATTTGAAGGGAGAGCATTGGCCTGTAAGAGTCACAGAATGTCCCTGCTTTGGTTGGAAAGATGTAACTGGGATATGCTACTAACCAAGGACAGATGTGACGGAGTCTGTGATTTCTGGGGTACCTTTGCCATGAACACCTTTGGTTTTCACAGGTGCCTGTCCCTGATGTGATGATGCCCAACAGCTTGCTACTGCCAGCAGCCACCTCTGAGAAGTCAGAGCGGGACACACCTGCAGCCATCCCAGCCGAGGGGGCCGGGAAATATTCAGGTATGCCAGCATCGGACCAAGATCTGCACAAGACACACTCAGGGCCTTGCATCTGTGATGTTGGTCCAGCATTATTACTATCAAAGAATTTTTTTTTTTTTTAAATCACAGGGGAAAAAAAGTATGGCATTTCCAAAAGCCCTAGTTTCTAAGGCATATTTAATATCTAGTTATCTGTAAACTTCCCTTGGGGGACCTAAGTATCAATGACCAGGAATATTTTGTGTGTTCTAATGACTGAACATGCCGGTTATGGCCCTTGCTGTCACGCCGCTGGTAGCATACTATAATTACCTTTGACTTATCTTCTTCCCTATGCTGAAATTCCTTGAGGTCAGGGGTGATTTCTGATTCACCTTTATACCCCAGGGCCCAGTACAGTGCTTGCCATATAGTAGTTGCTCAAATAAATATTTCTTCAGCAACTCAATTAAGCAGAAACCTTTAGAAGCTCCTACTTAACAATATTCATTGGCGTTTGAACTGTAGACTTCCTTCCTATAAGCGATGTTTATGCTTTATTGACACAGGTGAAAGTCCAATGGATGACAAAAGCATGGCAGGTCTTGACGATTCAAAGGCTGGTGTGGAAGTAAAGAGTGAGGGGCAGAAACCAACTAAAGAACCCACAGAAGTGCCGGAATGGAATAAAAACAGCAGTAAGGATATGAAAATCTCCGACACACTGCAGGATCAATTAAGCGAACCCCAAAAACGGCAACCACTCTCTGTTTCGGACCGCCATGTTTACAAGTATCGCTGTAACCATTGTAGCTTGGCTTTTAAGACTATGCAGAAGCTTCAGATACATTCCCAGTATCATGCGATTCGGGCCGCTACGATGTGTAACCTGTGCCAGCGTAGTTTCCGTACATTCCAGGCTTTAAAAAAACACTTGGAAGCAGGCCACCCCGAACTGAGTGAAGCTGAACTTCAACAGCTGTATGCCTCCTTGCCCGTGAATGGTGAACTGTGGGCAGAGAGTGAAACTATGGCCCAGGATGACCAGGCCCTAGAGCAGGAAATGGAGAGGGAGTACGAGGCAGACCATGAGGGGAAGGCAAGTCCAGCAGGAAGTGACAGTAGCTCTATTCCGGATGACATGGGCTCTGAACCAAAGCGGACCTTACCTTTTAGAAAAGGGCCAAATTTCACGATGGAAAAATTCCTCGATCCATCTCGCCCATATAAATGTACAGTGTGTAAAGAGTCGTTCACCCAAAAGAACATTCTCTTGGTCCATTATAATTCAGTGTCTCACCTGCATAAGTTGAAAAAGGTTTTGCAAGAAGCTTCCAGCCCTGTTCCTCAAGAAACCAACAGCAGCACAGATAACAAGCCCTACAAGTGCAGCATCTGCAACGTTGCATACAGCCAAAGTTCGACCTTGGAAATCCACATGAGATCCGTGCTCCACCAGACAAAGGCAAGGGCTGCAAAGCTGGAGCCCAGCAGTCACGTGGCCGGTGGGCACGGCGTCGGAGCCAACGTTAATAGTCCCAGCCAAGGGATGCTAGATTCCATGAGTTTAGCAGCAGTAAGCAGCAAAGATGCCCACTTAGATGCCAAAGAATTAAATAAAAAGCAAACTCCGGAATTAATCTCTGCTCAACCTACGCATCACCCGCCGCAGTCACCAGCACAGCTTCAGCTGCAGCTGCAGCACGAGTTGCAACAGCAAGCTGCGTTCTTTCAGCCTCAGTTTCTCAACCCCGCCTTTCTGCCTCATTTTCCTATGACTCCGGAAGCGCTGCTGCAGTTTCAGCAGCCTCAGTTTCTCTTTCCATTCTACATCCCCGGGACGGAGTTCAGCTTGGGGCCAGATTTGGGCCTGCCGGGCTCTGCTGCCTTCGGGATGCATGGCATGACTGGAATGGCCGGGTCCTTGCTTGAAGACTTGAAGCAGCAGATTCAAACCCAACATCACGTTGGCCAAACTCAACTCCAGATACTTCAGCAACAAGCACAGCAGTACCAAGCCATACAGCCCCAGCTTCAGTCTCAAAAGCCGCCGCCACCGCCGCCGCCGCAGCAGCAGCAGGCCGGCAAATTATTAAAACAAGAGCAAACCGCCGCGGCCAGTGCCGACTGCCCCATCATGAAGGACATACCCTCTTACAAGGAGGCGGAAGAGGTTGCTGAAAAGCAAGACAAGCCAAAGCAAGAGCTCATTAGTGAAGGCGAAGGGCTCAAAGAAGGCAAAGATGGAAAGAAGCAAAAATCCTTGGAACCGTCCATCCCGCCGCCCCGAATCGCTTCAGGGGCCCGAGGAAATGCAGCCAAAGCGTTACTGGAAAACTTCGGTTTTGAGCTGGTCATTCAGTATAATGAGAACAGGCAGAAGGTACAGAAGAAGGGCAAGAGTGGGGAAGGGGAGAGTACCGAGAAGCTGGAATGTGGAACGTGTGGGAAGTTGTTCTCCAACGTCCTTATTCTAAAAAGCCACCAAGAACACGTACACGGCCAGTTTTTTCCATATGGAGCGCTAGAAAAATTTGCTCGTCAGTACAGGGAGGCCTACGATAAGCTTTATCCCATTTCGCCATCTTCCCCAGAAACACCCCCGCCCCCCCCCTCCGCCTCCACCGCTGCCTCCAGCCCCTCCGCAGGCTCCTTCCCTGGGGCCTGTGAAACTGCCAGGCGGGGTCTCCGCTCCGCTCCAAGCCCCACCGCCCACTCCCCCGCCGCCCCCACCGCCCCCACCTCCCCCACCGCCCCCACCTCCCCCTCCCCCATCTGCTCCCCCGCAGGTCCAGCTGCCCGTGTCCCTGGACCTTCCGCTCTTTCCTTCCATCATGATGCAGCCCGTGCAGCATCCTGCGCTTCCTCCCCAGCTCGCCCTGCAGCTGCCCCAGATGGACACTCTCTCGGCCGATCTCACTCAGCTCTGCCAGCAGCAGCTCGGATTAGATCCCAATTTCCTGAGGCATTCTCAGTTCAAACGCCCACGGACAAGAATTACAGACGACCAACTGAAAATCCTGAGGGCTTATTTTGACATCAATAATTCTCCGAGTGAAGAACAGATCCAAGAAATGGCGGAGAAGTCTGGCCTCTCTCAAAAGGTTATCAAGCACTGGTTTCGAAATACGCTTTTTAAGGAGCGGCAGAGGAATAAGGATTCGCCCTACAACTTCAGTAACCCTCCCATAACAGTTTTGGAAGATATCAGAATCGACCCCCAGCCCTCCTCTTTAGAACACTACAAATCTGATGCATCCTTCAGTAAAAGGTCGTCGAGAACCAGGTTTACGGACTACCAGCTTAGGGTTCTTCAAGACTTTTTTGACACAAACGCTTACCCAAAAGATGACGAAATAGAACAACTTTCTACCGTTCTCAATCTGCCTACCCGGGTTATTGTTGTATGGTTCCAGAATGCTCGTCAGAAGGCACGGAAGAGTTACGAGAATCAAGCAGAAGCTAAAGACAATGAGAAAAGAGAACTTACTAATGAGCGGTATATTCGAACGAGCAACATGCAGTACCAGTGTAAAAAGTGCAATGTGGTTTTCCCCAGGATCTTTGACTTGATTACGCATCAGAAAAAGCAGTGTTACAAGGACGAAGATGATGATGCCCAAGATGAAAGCCAAACCGAAGACTCCATGGACGCCACGGATCAGGTGGTGTATAAGCATTGCACAGCGTCTGGCCCAACGGAGGCACCCAAAAACGCTCCTGCCCCGGCGGCAAGTTCTGGCTCTGGGACTAGCACCCCGCTGATCCCGTCACCCAAACCGGAACCGGAGAAGACGTCTCCAAAACCCGAATATCCCGCAGAAAAGCCAAAGCAGAGTGACCCCTTGCCCCCTTCTCAAGGCGCCAAACCAGCGCTGCTCTCAGCATCCACTTCCTCAGACCCGCCGCCGGCCTCGGCCGCTCCGCCGCAGACACCAAAACAACCCCAGCTTATGGGAAGACCTCCCTCGGCCTCTCAAACCCCGGTCCCTTCCAGTCCGCTGCAGATTTCCATGACTTCTCTCCAGAACAGTCTACCTCCACAGTTACTACAGTACCAATGTGATCAGTGCACAGTTGCCTTCCCGACTCTGGAACTCTGGCAGGAACATCAGCACATGCACTTCCTGGCTGCTCAGAACCAATTCCTGCACTCCCCGTTCTTGGAACGGCCCATGGACATGCCCTACATGATATTCGACCCCAACAATCCACTGATGACTGGACAGCTGCTGAGTGGTTCTCTCACACAGATGCCCCCTCAGACCACTTCCTCCCACTCCACAGCCCAGGCCACAGCTGCTGCTTCCCTTAAAAGGAAACTGGATGATAAAGAAGACAATAACTGCAGTGAAAAGGAAGGCGGCAATAGCGGTGAAGACCAACACCGTGATAAACGCTTGAGAACCACCATCACCCCTGAACAACTGGAAATTCTCTATGAAAAATACTTATTGGATTCCAATCCTACCCGGAAAATGCTTGATCATATTGCACGTGAAGTGGGGCTCAAGAAAAGAGTCGTGCAAGTCTGGTTCCAGAACACACGAGCGCGAGAAAGGAAGGGCCAGTTCCGGGCAGTGGGTCCAGCCCAGTCTCATAAACGGTGTCCCTTTTGCCGAGCCCTGTTTAAGGCGAAGTCAGCCTTAGAAAGCCACATTCGCTCCCGGCACTGGAATGAAGGAAAGCAGGCAGGTTACAGCTTGCCACCAAGCCCTTTAATATCAACAGAAGATGGGGGAGAAAGCCCCCAGAAATACATTTATTTTGATTATCCATCTCTGCCATTAACTAAAATTGATCTCTCAAGTGAGAATGAATTGGCTTCTACAGTGTCAACACCTGTTAGCAAAACAGCAGAGCTGTCGCCGAAGAATCTTTTAAGCCCTTCTTCTTTCAAAGCAGAATGTCCTGAGGATGCAGAGAATTTAAACGCCCCTCCTGCTGAGGCTGGGTATGATCAAAATAAAACTGACTTTGATGAGACTTCGTCAATTAATACGGCGATCAGTGACGCCACCACCGGAGATGAGGGAAACGCGGAAATGGAAAGCACCACGGGAAGTTCTGGAGATGTGAAGCCAGCTCTATCTCCTAAAGAGCCGAAAACTCTCGACACTTTGCCAAAAACAGCAACCACACCCACCACGGAGGTCTGCGATGAAAAATTTCTCTTTTCTCTCACGAGTCCCTCAATATCTTTCAACGATAAAGACGGTGACCATGACCAAAGCTTTTATATCACGGATGACCCCGATGACAATGCTGACCGCAGTGAAACGTCCAGCATAGCTGACCCGAGTTCACCAAATCCATTTGGATCCAGCAATCCTTTCAAATCCAAAAGTAACGATCGACCAGGTCACAAGCGTTTCAGAACCCAGATGAGCAATCTTCAACTCAAGGTTCTCAAGGCTTGCTTTAGTGACTACCGAACTCCAACCATGCAAGAATGTGAAATGCTAGGGAATGAGATTGGTCTGCCCAAACGCGTGGTCCAGGTGTGGTTCCAGAATGCAAGGGCAAAGGAAAAGAAATTTAAAATTAACATAGGGAAGCCTTTCATGATCAATCAGAGTGGCACGGAAGGCACCAAACCAGAGTGTACCCTCTGTGGGGTGAAGTACTCCGCCCGCTTGTCCGTCAGAGATCATATTTTCTCCAAACAGCACATTTCAAAAGTGAGGGAGACCGTTGGGAGTCAGCTTGATCGGGAGAAAGATTACTTGGCTCCGACGACCGTTCGACAGCTGATGGCACAGCAGGAACTTGACCGTATAAAGAAAGCTTCAGATGTGCTGGGCTTAGCGGTACAGCAGCCAGGCATGATGGACAGCAGCTCCCTTCATGGCATCAGTCTGCCAGCAGCCTATCCAGGACTCCCCGGCCTCCCCCCAGTCCTTCTCCCTGGAATGAACGGTCCATCCTCCTTGCCTGGATTTCCACAAAATTCAAACAGTAAGTCATTTCAAGGAGAGTCTGTCTAATTAATTAATTAATATTAGGCAGCCAATGACATACAACCAAGAACAGGGTATGTTGGATCTCTTTTAATTTCAGTAAGTGAAACCATTATGTTATTTGAAATATATATTTTAGTGGCTATAGTTAATAACTTATAGAAATAAGCCAACCTGCACATATGCAGAAAAACAAAGACAAGGTAGATCAGAGTCTCAGAAATATATTATTTATATCATTATATCTTTATATTTTAGAAACATTCCTTTAATATACTCATTTCAAAACTGATTTCAAATGGCATTTCAGCACAGGCACGTGGCACAAAATTTGGTATACATATTAAGAAAGTGAAGCATTAAGTAATATATCCATTGGTTTCCTAATTTATGTAATTTCCAAGAGACACTGATTTTTTTTCTTTTGGCTTTGTACTTTTGGGGTTTCTTATCCCCCTTAAATGCCAGGAAGTTCAAAAGCTAAGGGCCCTCTAGCCACAGGAATTCCCCCGCATTACACCTAGGAGGTAATAAAGCATATATTTGTAAAGTTTAACTACTAAAAATATGACTTTTGTGATCATTTGTAACTTAGTATTGCTATATGATTTTGCTTTTAGTAGTATTCATTTTGTTACTTGTTATTTATGTAAATTTAGAACCTTAAAAATACATTTATATTACTCCATGCCTTTCCACCACCACCCCTAGCCTAGATTTATAATAAAGACAGACCAAAATGGTAAAACTGTTTGAGGCAATCCCCGATGAAGAATCCAATTCTGTGTTTATCAAGAGAAATGCAATTTGTATAGTTTAGGTTCTGTGAGTAAGTATAGGTATCCAATTATCTTAGGCTGAAAAAACTTGAAGATAGTGTGCTAGACATCCATGTAGCTACACATATAACACAAGTTGTATATTATCCAAAATGGAAAAAAAAATGCTTCTAGTTTCTTCTTTAAAGTAAGTTTTATTTTCCAAATTAACAGTACATTTTTAAAAATTTTTTACAAGGAAATTATGACATTCCAAAGAGACATCTAGAATGAACTAATTACATTTATCTAGAAAGTTTCCAAAAACACAAAAGGAAAGCTTTCTTTTCATTTTCCAAATTGGACTTTTACATAAATTTCAAACTTTTCAATTTCAATCTTCACTTATGGCGATTTACATTTTAATGTGACTCTGGAAGATATTCCCATTTTAACTTTTATTTTGGGAGACATGAAAACAATGATATCAAATGACCCTTTGGCTACTGATAGCTCGTCTGATTGGTTCCCTGTCCAGAATGACTTGTTGGCATTAGAGAGAAGCAGAATGAATCTGCACATATAAAAAGTTTTACCAAGAAAATTTCTGCGAGGTCCTTTCCTTTAACTATCACACCAGCTACCTTCCCCTGCCCGCCTATGAAGGTATTAGTCTTCTAGTCTCACTTTGTATATCACTGTAATTATTAATTGACATCTAGAAAAATGTCTTATGTAGAAAGACTCCTGTGATCAGTTACCTAAAATAGAGCTTTTCCACATAATGTCTAATGTGGAAAAATTCCATGAGCACTTATATATAAATTTTATAATTATGTAAAATAGAATAAAGTTTGATATTTACAATTGGCTAAGAACACTTGAAGTATCTGTGCCTTTAATGTATAAGTCAGCTTTGATTGAGGATCCTATGTAGTCACCCCACTAAGTGGTGGTCAGAACATCTTGTTTTTCTCTCCACTGGATCAGAAGGCCTTTGCTTGGACAACAGGTCCTTCCCTGACTACCCTTCTGGTTTGTCACTCTGAAACTGGTACCCTGAGGGCCTGTACAAGAGAAAGCCAGGAGGGAGGAGAGAGAAGATATTTATGAAATATTTCCTAAACTTTCTCCTCATTCTACACACCATAAATATAATTTACATCCTCCCCCTGAAATATAGGCCCTTTTTATAACTCTCAGAATTGTGGGAAGATGTTAGAGGCAGGCCCTCCTCAGAGAGCACTATTTTTAAACGCATCAGGTACTGAGGGCACCACGTATCTGCTGCTTCATTAAACCATGGACCAAAACAGACCGGAGAGTGTTATAAAGAGAAAAGGTCCAGGAACATACCTACTGGAATTTGCAATTTCTCTTGAATTAGTTCTTTGTTTGTGAAGGAGTTTAAACATTAGCACAGCAGAGTTATCAGCAGGATCCCATCTGAGAGCCTGAATTCCCACACTTCCAGCTCACATCTCTTTTAGGTTAATTGATCTGTGGTGGGTAAAGCTGAATATTTTAATCATCTCATGGAGTAGAGCTGTGGCTCTCCATCTTTCTATCAGCATCTTTCTACTGTATTATTTTTCATCAAACAAATATCTCCATTGCTCTATGGAAGAAATAGACAGACCAGCTAGGTGAAATAAAAGAAGAAAATTGCTTCATAAGTAAAATATGTCTGTATCTCTCCCATGCCCTGGGCTCTTGTAACAGTTTGTTATCTATATGAATAAACTTTGACCATATGATGTGTTCACCTTGGTCCCATTTTAATGGGATTTAGTTATGGAAAAGGCTTCATTTTAAAGACACCCCCATCCCTCTGAAGGTAGATTTCAAGGTTTTGTTCCTAAGAAAATCACTAAAAAGGGACTCCATTGAATGAGATATGCTGTAAAGTAAGTAATAAGTGTGATTCCGAAGGCTACACCCCAAAATTGACTTAATTGCAGTGTACATGTTCAGTTTTAGCATTTATCAACCTCTAAATTTCCTGATTTAAATACCCATTTTACTCCTTTTTTTGGTGGAATTCCTGTTCTGTTTTAGCAGCTTTAATTCTCATAAAACCTCCTTACCATACTTCCAAGAAATCTTCAAATTATTTAGTCTTTCAAGATCACAAAGAAAACCCTTTGAAGAGTAATATCCATCATGTGTGCCTGCTTTCTGAACAATGACTCAGCCCTGTGTTCAGTATCACTACTTACTATCATTCATGTTTGATAAAATAAATTATTTTATACTAAAAAATTTTTCCACAATTGTCTTTTTCTATCATGATCATATGCAAAAAGGGAAAGTGACAATAGAAAATCACATGCCTGTACACCTGGAAAAAGAAACCTTTAAATTTACATTTTATCCTTTAGGATGTTAGCTTCTTTTGGTTAGGAAAATAATTTGATTTTCTATTTTTAATGTATTTACTTTATTGTTTTAAGCAGTGTCTGATTTTTATATGTTCCATTAGTCTTTGGAAATACTGCCTAACCCAATTCCCTTAAATGGAACTTTAGAACATGGCTTTTGCATTTTTCTCATACTTCAGTGTAATTTACTAGCACTTTTGGGGGAAATCTAGATAAGAGTAGGTCTTTAATAATTTTAGCACAATTGTCTTTGGCCCATGTAATTAATTAGTTTTATTTTCCACCTCAATACTAAATTTTTCCTCTGGGACACCTAGATCAAAGCAACTTGGGGAAAAGACACTACCTCTGCGTTCATGGTGAGACAGGCATTTTCTTCTGAAAAGCATTACTTTGGGGAATAGGCAGCTGTTTCAGGAAAACAAAACCAAATAAAATGATGGTAAAAACTTTCATCTCTCTGTGAAATTTCAGAGAATTGGAGCAGGAGTTAGGGAACAGGAAAGAATGTAACTTTGTAGTTACCACCACTTATTTTGCATCCTGATTACTGTTCAGTTTTTCTCTTCTATATGTGGTTTTCATATATCAGTTGACTACTGAACTTTTGACTGCAAACTTCTACACGTTTATGTCTTTTATTAGTAGAGCCAATGTACATTATTCATTATCCTTAATCTGTATCTTTTTTCCTGAAACTTTTACTTAACAGCTGATTATTTAAGTCAGCTTATTCCTCAAGATGTTGCATTCTTAAAAACCTCTGGTAGTCTTTAACTACAGTAGTTAGGATTCCTATAGCAGTCTTCTAAAAATTTTCATTACTTCATTATATGACCTCTAGATAGGAATTTGTAGACCTCATCTGATGGGAAAGCCTGAGTCAACAGCTACTGATCTACTTGCTTTCTAACTACCACTGCTATTTTTTTGTCTTAGTTCCTTAAAATTTCTCTTGCCTTAAATTCTCACATCAGAGAGATAGGTGAGCCAGCAATTTCTTTAGATTTAGGGGGGAAAGAGCTTAGGTGGAAAGGGGTGCAATTATTGAGTACGAAGTCTAGATGTACTAGACCCAGAAATAAGGTAGGCTTTATGAGTCGGCAGAAGAAGCTGGCTACCAACATAATGTCATCCTGACAATGCAAGGAAGGACCTTCTGTCCTTAGTAAAACTTCTTCTGCTGGAATCACTCATGCCTGAAATTCTGTAAGTAGGTATTAATTCTTCTGACTTAATACATTATCCTCTGTTAAGTGGAAAGTAGCATAGAATATCATGAAATCAGAATATCATAGCAGAAGAAACCTCAAGTTATCGAATCTAGTATATATTGATCCTTTTCAAAAATAAGTGTATTTATATCTCTGGTCTTTTTCTTGCAAATAAAATTTTATAGAGAGGCAAGTAGAAAGCAGATCAAGATACCAGGCATCATAGTGTAGGAATAAAGGCAAGGGAGTTGTTGGTTTGGGCCCCCAAAAGCAACTCCATTGCTTCACAGTTTGGGGCTGTGTCTAAGTCCCATGGAATCCGAGAAGTCTATCATTATAATTTTTTATTTATTTTTTATTTTTTTGCGGTACGCGGGCCGCTCACCTCTGTGGCCTCTCCCATTGCGGAGCACAGGCTCCGGACGCGCAGGCTCAGCGGCCATGGCTCACGGGCCCAGCCGCTCCGCGGCATGTGGGATCCTCCCGGACCGGGGCACGAACCCGCGTCCCCTGCATCGGCAGGCAGACTCTCAACCACTGCGCCACCAGGGAAGCCCTATCATTCTAAATTGGATTAAAGATCCAGGAATTTACCGATTCATTCCTACCATACCCCTGCCAATCTTAAGCCATTTTCTTTTAAATTTATTTCGAATGTGTCATCCATTCTTCTGTAAAATGTAGATACTTGTTATCAGTTTCTCCTGGAAATACAATGTTATTATTTTCAAGGATTGTTTTTTTCATTTTTAATATTCCAACTGTTTAACATTTGAAATTGATTCAGTTAGACAGGAAGATGAATTTGAGTGGCAGCTATAAAATTTTAGTTGCCCCACCTCCATATCTACCATCGAGTTGTATATTTCTGTCTATCAAGTCACTTCACAGCTCTAGGACTCAATTTTCTTAAAAACATGGAATTTTTAGCATCTGTCCCTACTTACTATTGAGGATATTGGGAGACTATTCTCGAACATGATGGATATTCCTTAGAGATTATTACTAATACAACTACAGAAATTATTTCAAAGCAGATCAGGGAAGACTTGGGTGTGGAAAGGTTAAAAAGAAGAGCAGCCAGTAATAAGCTAGGCTAATTGACGGTAATATGATAATGATTGGGGTCAAGTTGAGAGTGATGTTGAG